>NC_050070.1:183568110-183823279 GCF_009764565.3 Dermochelys coriacea | reverse complement strand
GTTCCCCTTTCCTCCTCTCTCCTCTTCAGATTGCATATTGCAGTACTATTGCCTGAAATGTATCAGTATGTGGCAACAGAAAAGCAGAGACAAATATATAGTCATAACAGCCATGAAAATCTCGAGGAGAGAGACTACTTCTTTTGAGCCAACCACAGTTTCCAACAATCTGAATCACCCTTGGGGCTAAGATGTGCCTCCACTCCTGTTTATTTCAGTCAGTGACACCAGCACAAAACCAAGGGCACATATTTGCCCGTTTTGTCACTAAGAAAAGGTAGCCTTGTGCAGCTCTCAGAACAGTGAGGGATTTTGATTAGCTAGAAAAGAGAGAGTTCTTTCTTCATGGAGAACATTCCATTGGCACAGTCTTATTTTTTTTTTTTAAGAAGTGAAGACAAAAGTCAATGGAGAGATTAACAACTCTTCCTAAAAATAAAGAAACACTGTATTATATATATACATATATATTTTTGGAAGTACGTACAGCCATACAGTACTCAAGCATTTTCATTCTGTGCTTCTCTCATCTGTACCACTTACAAGACACGTTTGTAACATAAGAGGTAACCCTGGTGACATGTATTAATTTTTAAAAGAATTCCCACAATAGTCTGCCTTACTCAGATCAACTTTTTAGTGACACAAGCAGCCTAAATTACTTTAATTGTAGCCATTGCATTTTCCTTGGTACCTGCAGTACTTGTGAAACGTTTTCAAGGAGAAGAGTAATATAAAGTTGAGGATAAATCAAGGCCTCTGTGTGTTCTGGAAAGATTCTTAGTGGTGGACATAATTTTTGTGCACATATGAGACACACATGGGGGCAAACTCCCCCCCCCCCCATGCTTACCTGTGCCTCTACTGTAACACAAATAGGGTAAGTTCCCTTACACAAGAAGATACAACAGATTAAACTGGCCCAAGTTTATTTGTTGCATCTAAACACTTTTCACGGTAAAGCAGGATTCCAAATACTGGGTTTAGTTTGCCTGTAACAAGCCAAGTCAGATTACGTGGAGGAATTCCTGTATTTGAGAGGTCTAATTTAGAGCTCCAAAAGAAAGATGGTACCAGGGAGGTAATAGCAATGGCTCAACATCCAAGTGGCACATCAGATGAAGACAGCAAAAGCATGGACCTACCATCTAACACCAGCATCACTCCGTTTGTTAATTGGAAAGCTATGGGCCAGGCACAACACTACAGGAAATTATCAGGCTATTCATGGTTCTGCATACATTAAAGTAATGCATATAAAGATACTTTGGAACTCATTATTAATTACTTAAACAATATCTGCTCCTTTCCATTCATTCTTCATCCCGTGCTAGTCTTTTTACACTGAATATGCTTTACTATGCAATTGCAACACATTGTCTAGTCTAGGTAATACAGCTCCAACAACATTTGGTTTCCAATACTTTTTATTAAAATTTATTTGTGCACATGCACATATTTGTCACTAAATGAAGAGGGAGAATAGGAGAGAAAGATGCTTGAGTAGGCTATGTTGGAATGCATAGCTTCTTAGAGTTATTGGAACCCTTCAAGACATCAGGGCCACTTGATTTTACTGGTTTTAGTTCTTGGCCATAACTGTCTCATTCTCTATGATCTATAGGAATTTTCCCCTTCAGCAGGCTCATAAGTAATTTGACTGATTTCTAAGTATGTTTGAGGAGGAACACCTCACTAATGCTATAAATACTCATTGTTTCCAGTGCTATTGAACTGTAAATACTGCAGATTAGACAATTAATATGTGAACACCTCATTTGGCATTGTTACTTTAACTTATTTAAGGGATAGTTTGTGTTAAACTTTAAATGTTGCAACTCCCTGTTTGATCACTCACTACCTGGCTAAATGCCATGGGCTATATAAGTTGTTGAAGCTAAGGAAGATCTAATGAGAGTTGAGAAACCCATGCTGATTGTATGGCAATGAAGTAGTTCCAGAATCAATCCACTTCTAACCCACCCAACTGAACACCACAGGTACCTTAGATAGTGTGAGTAGTTTCTATATCTGTTCTCAAATTTAGAGAAGCATACAGAATATCTGATGGAAAAAGATGTTACATCAAACTGGAATACAATGGTGATATTAGTTCATAAGAAGACAGACAAAAATTTCAATAACTATACACATTTGCCTACTCTCAGCATAATGTTCACAAAAGCATTGGTAAACATCTGGCAATTTCTAAACTTTAATAAACTACAAGCACAGGATGGATTTCAGAAATTCTTTTTTTATCCTGGGGTCATTTACACAGAGACCCAGGTTCTGGAGAACTCTGCCAAGTACTATAAAAGATACATGAATGGATTTTGTACAGAATAGAAAGGTCTTTGAAGCTGTAGAAATAGAAGCATTGTTGAAAGTACAGAAAAATGGAGCAAAAGAATGAAATGTACTGCAAAATGCTGACAAAGTCAAGTTGAAGCATCAGACTGAGCAAGAATAATTTATGGAATCTTATTAAAAAAAAAAAACTTTTCCCACCTTGCCTGAAGATATTCTGAAGCCAGAGCATCACTCCACTAAGTGACTTTGTAGCAATGTTGATGTGAGGTTCAATATTTATTGTAACTAATTCCCAGACACCATTTGCTCAAGTTTAGAAGTAAAAAGATGGGTTTTCTCATGGTCAATAGTATAAACTTAGTTTGGGATCTTAAAGTCAAGATACAGGTTATTTCTTGCTCATATGCCATCACCAATAATAGATGTTATTCTGTGCAACCCAGTTGTCTTCAGGTTAAGCACTAAAGGCAGAATTTGTCTGTGCAACTGGAACTTAGTTAACAGTTCAGCGATAGCTATAAGAAAGTGAGTTGGATTCTATGTTAGTTCTGCAGTGCTAACAGGAATAAGAGGTAAAAAAAACCCCTACTTTTGTTGTGAAAGCAAGCAGATATGACTGAGTGCAAACAGGGATCAAATATATTGGTTAAAAAATAATTTTGCTACGCAGTCACTTTTAAAAGTAGACCTGTGCTTTAATGGAAAGAAAATAAATGAATAATAGCTACCTGACTTTGCATTTTCAGATCACATTTTCCCCCCAGAAACCTCTCGAGATATTATAGCAGCGATCAGAGAATGAAACTCGAATAATCAGTTTCAATAATTAGGACTCAAGAATCAGATGACTATATAAAACAACCGGAATTGTTTGAGACAAATGTAGAAGAGAAAAAATACAATGGGTTAAAAAAAATATAAAGCCTATTTAAGAATTCCTCTAACTGATCCAAGAATTAAAAGCTATTCTAAGCAGAAAGATGAAATGATGCTGCATGGACAGCCTCTAGAAGACTGATTGGAGAGACAATGAAGATAACACCATGAAGAGGACCCTTTACACCTATACACTTGGTGAGCTACTCTATAAAGCAGAAATATAGTAGTATTTAATTATGTTGTACAGTTTCAGACAAAAGGCTATTAACTTTTAAAAATGGTTTCCCATCTCTGCAGATCTGATCAGTCACCTCAGAAAACCTTACTTCCAGAATAATGATAATTTTCCACACATTTAGATACCATAAGCAGGCACTTTCCCAGCCTGCTTTAAAACACAAAGTAAATTCCAGATACAGTCGTGACCTGCAGGTTGGCTTTAGTCAACCAAAAATCAACAATAAACTGACAACATTTAAACTTCATTGCTCCTAGTCTTTTTTTTCAAAGAATACTGTCCCCACATCCTGAATTCACTTTACCTGAGAGACATGCCCATCTCCTTTACATCTAGGAGAGGCAACAAAGCAGCTGTACAAATGACTGCAAAACCCACGTAATCCTTTCTCAGCAGGAACTCTACTTGCTTATAGGATGGGGTGTTTCAAAAAAACATGGTCACAGATATAGGAACATATTTTCCAAAAGATGCCTACGGCTTGCACACAAAACCAAAACCAAGCAGCAAATCCATATGAATGCCACCACCCGATTGTGGCACTGGGCCGTGTACCTTTAGTGTGGTTTAGCTTCCCAGGAAGGAAGTCTGGAGCAGGGGTGCCACAGAAGCCCATTTTCTGTCATGCAGAGTCAGCTGGGAAACGTGTTCTGCAGAAAAGGACCTGGGGATTACAGTGGACAAGAAGCTGGAGAGGAGTCAGCAGTGTGCCCTTGTTGCCAAGAAGGCCAATGGCGTATTGGGCTGCATTAGTAAGAGCATTGCCAGCAGGTCGAGGGAAGTGATAATTCCCCTCTATTCAGCACTGGTGAGCCCACACCTGGAGTACTGCATCCAGTTTTGATCCCCCTACTACAGAAGGGATGTGGACAAATTGGAGACAGTCCAGCGGAGGGCAATGGAAATGATTAGGGGGCTGGGTCACATGACTTAAGAGGAGAGGCTGAGGGAACTGGGCTCATTTAGTCTGCAGAAGAGAAGAGTGAGGGGGGATTTGATAGCAGCCTTCAAATACCTGAAGGGAGGTTCCAAAGATGATGGACTGTTCTCAGTGGTGGCAGATGACAGAACAAGAAGCAATAGTCTCAAGTTGCAGTTGGGGAAGTGTAGGTTGGACATTAGGAAAAACTATTTCACTAGGAGGGTAATGAAGCACTGGAATGGGTTACCTAGGAAAGTGGTGGAATCTCCATCCTTAGAGGTTTTTAAGGTCAGGCTTGACAAAACCCTGGCTGGGATGGTTTAGTTGGGGTTGGTCCTGCTTTGAACCGGGAGTTGTTCTAGATGACCTCCTGAGGTCTCTTCGAACCCTAATCTTCTATGATTCTGTAATTCTATGTGTCATTAAATAAACTGGAGTTCTTTCAAGCCCCTTGGACTGAGAGTGATTACTGAACACCCCAGGCAGCCAGGAGTAAATAGAAATGAATGAAAAGAACCTCAGTAGAATAATGGAACAGCTAAGAGCTCCACTGGAGCTGAAACATTCTGGAAATATGGAAGACAACTGGTATAGATTCAAACACTGGTTCATTCTGTCTCTGCAAGCTATGGGTTCCAGTGAAAAGGAAGACAACTAGAAGGTAGCCTTATTTCTGATAATAGCATGTTCTGATGCACTTGATGTGGCTAACGGTTTTCAGTTAACTTAGGCAGAGGAGGTATGAAACTGTATTGCAGAAATTTGAGGAGAACTGCACTCCACATAAATATGAAACATAAAAGAGATTTTTTTAAACTTGAGAATACAAAAAAAAGTGAAACTATATAAATGTTTGTGACTATTCTAGGGCCAAGGAGTTACTTTTGCAATTTTGGGGTGGTAGCTGAGTCCCTGATAAGAAAGCCTATAGTGACTGGAAACCCAAACAAAAAACTCAGGAACTATTGGGAAACCCAAAATAACCCTCTCAAAGCAATTAGAATTTGCTGAGCAAAGGAAGTCACCTAGTTTATGGAGTGTGGACAGTGCTTTAATACTGGAGACATGATTGAGAATCTAAAATACCACAAAGGAAAAGAAACCTTAAGGAAAGATATTGTGGTGAAAATTAGAGTCAAGCAAGAACAGCTCGAGGGATTGCACATGCTGTGAGAAATAGCACAAGCCAAGAAAATTCCCAGTGTAAGGGGAAAGATGCAAGAACTTAATGGTTCATTTTGCAAGTGAATGTGAGCACCAGCAGTATTCACACAGCATGGACAAAGATGATGAAGATATTAATATGAGCTAGTGGTGCTTTTTTATCTGATCAATGAATACCATTGCAACAAAAGATGAAGGGATTGTCAACCTAAAAAACAAAAGGGATTTATTAATTTTATGTTGGACAGTGGTGCATTAGCAAATGTGTTTCCAGAAATGGTTAAATTAATACTAAAAGAAAAACCATAGGTAGTGAAAGATAAAAAGGTAAAAGTCAGAGCTTATAGTAGTGAACTTATCCCAATAAGAAAAGAAGCTACTGAGAACCAGAGAAACTGAGGATTTTCTAGACAGTCAGGCTCAGGAAACATTAGTATGCCATATTCAAGGAAGAGTACTCCATGTTACAAGAAGCAATGGTCTCAAGTTGCAGTGGGGGAGGTCTAGATTGAATATTAGGAAAAAGTATTTCACTAGGAGGGTGGTGAAGCACTGGAACAGGTTACCTAGGGAGGTGGTGGAATCTCCATCCTTAGAGGTTTTTAAGGCCCAACTTGACAAAGCCCTGGCTGTGATGATTTAGTTGGGGTTGGTCCTGCTTTGAACATGGGGTTGGTCTAGATGATCTCCTGAGGTGTCTTCCAATCCTAATCTTGTATGATTCTATGATTCTAAGACAAGACCTGGCCATGAAGTAGTGAGAGACAGAGGAAGTCAGAGAGGAGGCCTAGCAGTTCATAAACAACAGGTCATGGCAGCATTCTACATGACTGGAGATAGATGAGGATGGGCTGGCTGTGGCCACCAGAGATAAGAGGAGCAGGAGAAATTCCACACAGCTAGAAATTTCCAATCAATACCAGGTCCTCAGTATGTCAACTGTGGAAGATACCTCAAGATCCAGCTGGTCCAAGGGAACAGAGATGTATGGAACACACCTGTGGATGAAAACTCTGACCTACTTGTTAAAAAAAAATCAAGCTTGTCCACAAGGAGTTCTCCAACCATCCAAAGATCCTTTTGGGGGATTCAATACTCAGAAGAATAAAAAGAATTCATTTTGCAAAGAATAGGTGGATAACAGGAAGGACTTATTGGACCCAACACACAAGATGTCACTCTAAGAATGGATAGGCTTTAGAAATTGACAGAAAAGTATCTATTGGTGATGGTTCATATTGGCACTAATGGCACTGCATTGTGAGTTATATTGCAGATAGATGACTTCAGAGAATTTGGAAGCATGCTGAAGAAGAAGAAAGTCCAAGTGATCTTATGAGAGCCTTCCTGTCCCATGAGCAAAGGAAGACAGAAGGAAGAAGATTCTGGAAGTAAATTGCTGGCTAGGTAAGTGGTGTAGGGTGGAAAGTTTGGGTTTTGTGGAACATTGGTCTGCCTGCTATGGGGAGAGGAGACAGTATAGTTTGGATGGCCTCCACCTCAGTAGAAGGGGGATCAATCTTATTGGGAACAATGTGGCTAGAGTAGTCAGGAGGGCATTAAACTAATAACAAAAGGGGAGACTAAAGAGGGAAGATATGAGCACTGTGCACAAAGTTGAGATGTTGAGAAGCAAATTAATGAAGGCACCAAAGAACATGAAGACAAGAAATTCTGTAATTGCCTAGACCAATGCTAGCAGCCAGGGTAGGAATTGCTAATTTCTCAGCATAAATTTGTTCTATCTGGTATTACTGAAACTTGGAGGGATGAATCCCATGATTGGAATGTTAAAATTAATGCTTACAAACTATTTAGGTAGGAAGCATTGGGCAAAATGGGAGATGGGGTGGGGAAGGAAGGAAAGTGGCATTTTATGTAAAAAATGGCATTACCTGTTTCCAAATCACTGATAACTTGGAAGAAAATGAGCTTGAATGCTTATGAAACAATGTGCTGACAAATAAAGTACAAGATGTAGTATTAGTTGGTGTCCAAATCACACCAAATCATACTAGGGAACAGGATGATTGACTTCTGTCGCGGGGCAGGTACATCCCATCACGTAGGGTTAGACGGAAGGGTGGAGGCGATTCTGCAGCAGGTCAGGTCATATTTCAATGACCCTTACTGTAACAGGGGGTAGTATTACTTAGTGACCAGAGTCAATAAGCAGCCCTTATTATCAGAACAACGTGGCCCAATGTCCAGAGTCAATAAGCAGCCCTTCCTGTCTGGGCAGCATGGCCCACCTCTGTGAGATTGCACAGCTGGTTGGCCTGTTGGGAGGGTGGGGCGCCACTCAGGGGTGTGTGGAGCCCTGGGTAAGGAGATTTGGGCCTTCCCTGCTCCTTTGAGCTCCAGCTCAGAGCGCTGGTGGTGGTGAAGGTGCTCCCCACTGAGTCAGCGGGGATTCTCCCAAAACACCCTGACCAGTCCCCCGATTCACTCACTGGTGAAGAGTTCGAGTTCCCTGGCTGTTTTTTACCCTTTCCCTTCATTGAAATTCCCTGGGTCTCTGGGGTCCTCAAATGGCCAGGCTCCCACCGGTGCCATCCTCTCTGTGGGCTCATCGGCCAGCTTGAAGTCTCCAGTCAGGAACTCTATGAGCTGTAGTCCCGTAGTCGGAGTTTGTAGCAACTCCCTGCAGGAAGCTTGCAGCCTGCATCTTTCCCCATCAGCAGTCTTCCCAGACTGACCTGGGCTGCTACCTTTTATATGCTGCCTCGAGGCTGAACATGCCCAGCAGGGTCAGAGGGGCGGGGCTTCCATAGCCTGCAAAGCAGAGTTAACCCTTTTGGGGCTGGTACAGGGTACGTACATCCCGTCACAGCTTCTTACACACCTATCTATAATGTACAAAGGAAAAAAAGCTGTTTGATCACGTTGGTGTCTTCAACTGGAGAAACATATGCTGGAGTTCTCATGCTGCCAGTATTAAAACATATTTGGAACTCAAAAATTGTTGCATCTAACACAAGGGAATTTGATATTATAACTTGCCTTGAGAGATAAAGGGGAACAGAACAAAAAATTAATGGTAACTTAGTTACAAGTGATTATGATTTACTTGAATTTATAATGTGCAAATGTCCAGGCCAGTAATATCCATATTTTTGATGCTTTAAATGGGTCAATTTCATAAAGCTGAAAACAACTATGAATCAAATTAGCTCGGAGGAAGAATTTGATGAGAAAAATATGAATGAGAATTGGGAATTATTTAAAGAACACTTCACTAAATGCCCCCAAATCCACAATCGAGGAAGGAGGCTGTATTGGTTAAAAAAATCAGTCTTATTTAGAGGGGAAGTGAAAGCAGCTGTAAAAAATTTTAAAAAATGATATATAACAAATGGAAGAAAGGGAACGTTTATAGTAATGAATATCAATCAGAAGCTAGGAACTGTAGAAAATTGATACAGGATGCAAAGGGACAGAAAAGTCTATGACCAGCTGAGTTAAAGACAATAAGAAGGAGTTTTAAAGTATATTAGGGAGGAAAAGGCATCCTAACAAAGGTACCGGTCCATTACTGGATGGAAATGATAGAATTATCAATAATAATACAGAAAAGGCAAAAGTGTTCAATAAATATTTCTGTTCTGTATTTGGGAAAAAAAACATGTAGTCATATCATATGATAACACTCTTTCCATTCCACTAGTATCTCATGATGATGTTAAACAGCAACTGCTAAAATTACACATTTATAAAACAGCAGTTCTGGATATTCTAGCATCCAAGGTTTTTAAAAGAGCTTGCTGAGGAGCTTGCTGTACCTTACCTGTGGATTTTCCAATAAGTCTTAGGGCATTAGTGTCATTCTGGAAGTAAGCTCATGTTGTGCCAATATTTTAAAAGGGTAAATAGGATGACCATGGTAATGATAGGCATGTTAGCCTGACATAGATTCTGGGCAAGATAATGGAACAGCTGATACAGGACTTGATTAATAAAGAATTAAAGGAGAGTAATATAATTATTCCCAATTAACACAAGTTTATGGAAAATAGATCCCATCAAACTAACCTGATTTTTTAATGAGGTTATAAATTTGGTTGATAAAGGTAATAGTGTTGGTGTAATATACTTGGACTTCTGTAAGGCATTTGACTTGGTACTGCATGACATTTTGATTAAAAAACTAGAAAAATATAAAATTAACATGGCACACAAACTGGTTAACTGATAGGTCTGAAAATGTAATTGTAAACAGGGAATCAAATGGATGTATTTAATTCAGCTTCCTGGAAGAATTGTTTCTTGCCCGTTACCCAAAATTGAGCCAGCTAGTAAGCTTAGGGAGGACTAATGACCCCCCAGCTTTTAGCAGAAAGCAGCACGTTTATTATACCTATAGCTAAGCTCAAAAAAAAGGGGCGGGGTGTGTGTCACATTCACACTCGCATATGCATGCTCCCAGGACAAGCACAGCACTGGAGATGTCAGGATACTTCAAGGTAAGTGTCCCACAGCACAACGTTGGATGGTGCGATGAAGATAAGTTTTCCTGAGGCGTGATGAAATGCAACGTGGTGAACCACTGGCCAGGCGGTCCAGGCGAAGGGCCTTGACAGGAGATACAATCTTGTTAGTGCACTCCTGAGCACATGGCCCCTTCCTCTTTTAAGGATCTGCTCCTCATGGCCTGCAACTAGAGATGACTTGGCCACATCTGGTTGGTCACACTCTACCTTGGGCAGTGTCCATGCATTGGATGTGTGATCGCTGCCTAATCAGAGTGCCAGACACCTTGTCTACCTGGGAGCTCTTCTGATCTTCCAGCTGCTCAAGCAGCCCATTCATCCCACAAGCATTCCAGGAGGGAGGGGGAGGGGGAAAGCCACTTCACAGGTATTCAAAGAGGGAGAGGAGACAAAAGGGGGAGGGGGAAGGTGTAACAGACCTTTTGAGCATACAGGATATACAGACCATACAGTTCACTGCTGCTCCTACAACAGCCCCTACTCTGTTCAACAAAATCACTGATAAAGTTTGCAGATGACACAAAAACTGGGGGAGTGTTAAGTAACAAAGAGGACAGGTTACTGATAGAGTGATCTGGATCGCTTGGTAAGATGGGTGCAAGCAAACAATATGTGTTTTATGTGGCTAAATGTAAATGTATACATCCAGAAACAAAGAATACCATACTTACAGGATGGGGATTATCCTGGGAAGCAGAGGTTTTTAAGGCCTGGCTTGATAAAGCCCTGGCTGGGATGATTTAGTTGGGGATTGGTCCTGCTTTGAGCAGGGGATTGGACTAGATCACCTCCTGAGGTCTCTTCCCACCCTAATATTCTATGATTCTATGACTCTGAAAAAGATTTGGGGATAGTGGTGGATAATCAGTTGAACATGAATTCCCACTGTTACACTATGATCAAAAGGGTAATGCAATCCTTGGATGCATGAACAGGGGAATCTCAAGTAGCAGTATCAAGATTATTTTACCTCTGTATTTGGCATTGGTATGACCACTATTGGAATCTGGTGTCCACAATTCAAGAAGGATGTTAATAAAGTTGGAAAGGATTCAGAGCATAGCCACAAGAATGATTAAAAGCTAAGAAAACATATCTTATAGTGAGACTGTTTATGACACCAGGAACATGACACATTTTTAACCTAATACTGGATACTCTTTTCTCTGCTGCTATGACAAATTGTATTTTTGTAGTTTATTTACAAGGTATCTAAACTGCAGACTCCTTTAGATTCACAGAATCATACATTCCAGGACCAGAAGGGACCATTATGATCATCTAGTTTGAACTCCTGTATAACACAGCCCAGGAAACGTCCCCAAAATAGTTCCTACATTATGTCTTTTAGAAAAAAAATACAATCTTGATTTAAAAATGGTAAGTGATGGATAATTCACCATCCAACCTTAGTAAGTTGTTCCAATGACATATTGTTAAAATTGCCCTAATTTCTGGTCAGAATTTCTTTGAACTCTTTGAAGGGTCAGGGTACAAGATAATTGAGAAAGAGTTTGAGAACATCTTCCAGGGGATAGGGAAGTTCTCAGCAGAGTACAGAATAAAGCTGAAAGAGCACTGGTGTGAACTTTCCTTGGGGACTTGAATGTAGGTTTCCCATATCCCATGTGAGTGTTTTAACCACTGAGCAGCACTTTCTCTGTCACAATGAATATTTATACAAAGTGGAATAGCTCCAACGGGGAGACTGAATGAGCGAGATATAGTCTATTGCCTGGTGGTTAGGGTGCTGAGATTTGGGAAACCTAGGTTCATGTGCCTACTCTGCTTGATTTAAATCAGGGACTTGAACTTGAGCCTGCTGTCTTACAGGCAAGTGCCCTACCCACCGGCAATGCCTGGACTTGAGGAAACCTCTCTCAATAAAGGTTTTGTCAAAACACATCCCTTTCTGCAGGAAGTTTCTGTTTCAATAAATTGGCCTTTTTCTCTCAAACAACATTACATCAAAATTTTCCCAGCCAGTTGTATTCCTATGCTCACTGCATGTCTAAGATGGATACACATGCTTTGAAGATTAATTTTCTTCACTTTCTTGGTGCTTGCAAAAGCCTCTAGCTCAGTGCTTTTGGGTTTAAGAACATACCCACACCTCAACTTGGGCATGACTGTATGAGGTTTTTTGCTATATCTTTGGTGTTACTTGATGTGTGCATGTGAATTCTGGAAACAGCACTCCAATTGTGCACACATTTGTGTGCACACATCTGGGTGCATTTACTGGTACTTTACATGTGAATGCCTAATTTGACTGGAAATCTGCTCCTTTCTCCAAAGCAGAAGGTTCTCCCAGGATTATTTACACTTAGGCCATCATGTTTAGACTTTGGGGATAAGTTTAAACTTTTAAATCCATATTTGGTAGTCTACATAAGTGGTCTGATTTTCTGACATGCTGAAAATGCTGAAACCCTGCAGCTTCCATTGAAGCCTACACCTCTGAAAATAAATCAGGCTACTTTTTCAGTTACCTAATTCCATGCACTTAAATAAGCCAAAAATGTTTACAGCTGCCAGGAAGTCTTTGATCTGCAATTTTATTGTACCAGCTATATTCTAAAGGCCTTGTGTGCTATATTTCAGATCATCAAGCTCTCCCTCCTGTAATTTAGGCTCAGATGCATATGTTGGTCTCTGAAGAGCCATCTCTGCATTGGAAGATTCATTTTCTGCAGATAATGGTACAATACATGCAACTGCCAACAAAACCACACCCACTCACAATTTGTTTTCTGTCATTGCTACATTTATTAGGATTGCAGATGAACAGCTAGTACTTACTTCATGATGCACAGGTGAATACTTAGTTTTGACAAAGGTAGAAGATTCAGATGTTTACAACATCAGAGAAATATTGCTGGGGTTTTAGATCCTGTCAAGCTATAGAAGCTGTCTACATGCAATAACTGATGGTTCAGGGATTTAAAAAAAACTTGGTCACAGTCTGCAGTTAGAAGATATTCAAAAATAATTGGTTGTTAGAGAAAGTTTAGGTTAAAGGCAAAACCCAAAATGAGTGCATCCTGTAATTCTCCCAAGGATTGTTTCGGTAGTGTTATACCTCTTTGTATGCTGTTGCATCAGAATCGTAGAGGTATAAGAAGTGAAGTTTCTGCTGCAGAGACTTCAACTAGAAACAGTCTGTAGGTGAGGGATTGGTGGGAGAGGATGAGACATATGAAATTTAATATTCTTCACAGGCATATGCTGTGACAGTAGGATTCTCACCTCCTAAAGCCAGTGAAATCAAAGGTGTTGAAGTTTCAAGCATTTTTCTCCTGGCTGTAGGTGGCCTAGTCCCTCAATCCAGCTGCCTTTTTGTATTAGAAAGAGAGCTGAAATCATCATCACTTATACAAGATTTATTTTACTGTGGAATTTTTATCCACTACATATAATTTGATGAATTTCATTTTGACATTATTGCCTCTTTCTCTGAGAAGAATGATGTGTCCCATTGCAACCTTGTTTGCACTCTGCACATATTCTCTTCCAAATCAAGGGGACTAGCTTTCCAAGATATTGTTTTCCTGTTTTGTTTTGTTTTTTTTTAAGAAAAGGACTCTTAAGCTTCAGCTTGCTTTTGGTGCTCATCTGAAATGCAGCTTTTCAGAGAAATGTATACAAGAACTACATATAAAAAATGACAATCCAAATATCACTTTAATTTGCTTAATTTAAAATGAGATTTGTCATGATGTTTTCCATATATTTAGAGTCAGGTTTTCACTAGTAATGGGCAATCCTCACAGGTTTTAGATTTTTGGTTTGCATAAAATACAAATACTCAAGTGATTTATCAAAGCCTGCCTAACTTCACATACTGTCTGTCAGTCTCTCCATATAACTGCTTATAACATGCTAGGCTGCTGAGGAGGAGCCATTATGCATCATGCCAAAGATCCTCAACACCGATATTTCTTTCTATCACTCAATACACAGAAGATTCATCAAAGGCTTCTTTGGAGTTTGTCATGCATTGGAAGAGCCTAAAATACTGTAGCATACACCAGAACAGATGTCACAAATCAAAAATTAAAAATAAGGTACTGAGTCAACCTGATAGAAGCAGGCTGTTCAGAGTTAAAGTTAGCAAAGTAATAAAGGAATTGGATGACAGCAGGGTCCATCTAGTCAACTCTCTTGCTTCTTGCCTGTACCAGCTGCTTCAGAGGAAGAAACACTGCAGTAGGCAGTTATGGGATAACGTTCACTTAACATAAGTTTTCTCCTAGACCCCGTATTTAGAGGTTGGGTTTGTGCCCCCAAACTTGAGGACTTATATGCCTTCCAAAACTCTTGATTATTTTATTAGTGTTTACTATAACTCTGGATTTTCTTAGTGTCCAAATAAAAGTCCAATCTTTTTTTCTGAAAAAGGCAGTAGAGCTCTTGGTCTTAATATCTTGTGGCCATCAGTTCCACAGGCTAATCGTGTGTTATGTGCAAGAGTACTTCCTTTTTATCAGGCCTGGATTTACCTCCTTTCCATTTCACTGAAAGTCTCCTTATTATTATATGGTGAGAAACGGTGAACCAAAAGACCCTAAACTGCTTTCTCTATACCGTTTCTTATTTTGTATACTATTCTCGTGTCCCTTCATATGCACCCCCTCTCTATGATAAATAATCCCTTCTTTTTAACCTGCCTTTATAGGATACATGTTCAGCATCTCTAATCATTCTTGTGACATTTTTCCAAAGCCGTTCTATTTCTGCTACAATCCTTTTAATATGATTTTACCAGAACTAAACCTTATTCCACATAACAGCAAACCATTAATTTATAATATAATATTTTCCATCCCAATCTTTATGCACCCTGTTCTTGTGTTTGCTTTTTTGACTATAGCTGCAAATTGAGCAGAAGCCTTCACTGAGCAGTTCACAGTGATACCAACACTTCCTCCTGAACTGATGCAATTAAGTTGGAACCCAGTAAGGTGTATGCTACCTGTGTGGCATCTTGCCCTTAACTCACTCCATTTTATTTCTGCAGGCAGAAGATATGAAGCACATAATAAACATGATAAGTGGAACTCTGAATTATACAATAAGTAAAAGAGAAAGGGAAATGCTGATTTACAATTAATCTGTTGCCTGATACTAGGACACTATATGGAAGCAATTATGAAGGACAATAGTGTTTTTTCTTTGGTCCTTTTTTGCTAGACTGGACTTGATCACTGATAATGCCTCCTCATTGGAGGATGTTATCACTTTAATAAAGAGATGAGTTTTCAGATTGTAAAGCTAGAATCTTACTTTAATTTTCAACAGGATTTCATTATCCGTGGTTTACACAACTGAATTACCGCAAAGACTCTCAAAGCTTCTTCTAATGTACATCTCTCAACATGGCAACAGAGAAGTTTTGTATGGTTTTAGTGGGAATAGGTTATTGTTTATGTGATATTATCTTGTATGTGCTGATAACCTAAAACGGTTCCTATTTGAGTGTTTTATCCCTATCTGTGTCAAAGTGTGTGAAATTTAAGTAAGAGTGCCTAAATAAGGATTTAGGGGGGTTAACTTAATTCTGTAATTAGTATTAGGTTTTTTTAAGCTACACATAGGTAGTAGCTTGTTATATTTAATATTTTAGAATTTAGGGCCAGATCTTCTAAGCAGCACAGGAGCTGTTGGGTGCTATTTAGACACCTAAATGAAGTGACTAGATTTCCAAATGAGAGCATTGTTATCAATGGGAACAGTTGGGTGCAGAGCACATTGGGAAAATCTGATCCTGAGACTATGTCTACGCTTACAATGCTACAGTGGCACAGTTGCAGCTGCACTACTGTAGTGCTTCTGTGTAGACACTTACTACAGCAATGGGAGAGGTTGTCCTGTCATTGCAGTAAATCCATCTCCCTGAGAGGTGGTAGCTTTCATCAACCTAGTGCTATCTATATCAGGGGTAGGGCAGCTTAACTATGTCACTCGGGGGGATGGATTTTTTACAACCCAGAGTGACATAGCTGGGTCCATCTAATTTTTTAGTGAAGATTAGCTATTATCAGCATCCAATTCAACATCCCTTTATACCTTATGAAAAGGACATACTTGTTTTACTAGATGAAGCAGCAATTGTTTAACTGTGTTGAACACGTTTATTTAAAAACTCCCATGAATTGTATGTGAGCATGACTGAAAATTCTGTACCTTTCACCCCTTTGTTATATTTGCTGGGTATAAATTATGTATAAGGTCTGTAATAAGGCAAATGTAGATATTATTACATTTGGATTAATACCCTAAAAGTATATACTGAATGTGTGAATTTCAAATATGAAATTGACCTTAGAAAATTCAAGTTAATTAAATTATCAAAAGTTTAGTGAAGTTCACACACACACATACTGTGATAAAATCCATTGACACAGGTGATGCTTGGACAATTAGAGCCCAACCCTAATGGATGGCTCATCAAGCCAAAACAATGATAGAAAGGGAGATCAAGGACATGTTACAGATGGGCTGTATTACATTACAGATGTAATCGACCCCTCTGAGAGGGCATGGGCCTCTCCAGTGGTTCTGGTTCCCAAACCAGATGGGGAAAACTGCTTTTGTGTGGACTACTATAAGCTAAATGCTGTAACTCTCCCAGAAAACTATCCAATGCCATCCACAGATGAGCTATTGGAGAAACTGGGACATGCCCAGTTCATCTCCACCTTAGACTTAACTAAGGAGTACTGGAAAGTGCCGCTAGATGACCGAGCCAAGGAAAGGCCAGCCTTCATCACCCATGTAGGGCTGTATGAATTTAATGTGCTCCCTTTTGGACTTTGAAATGCATCCGCCACCTTCCAGAGACTGGTAGATAACCTTCTGGCTGAATTTGCAGTCACCTACCTTGACAATGTGGCCATATCCTCAGATTCATGGACTGAACACCTGGAACACCTCCACGCTGTCTTCCAGTGCATAAGGGAGGCAGAGTTAACCATTAAGGCCAAAAATGGGCAAACGGTCCTAAATAGGGTACTACACTTTGACCCATCTTGGACACCAGGTGGGTCAAGGAACTATCAACGAAATGCAGTTCAGTGGACTGAGAAGTGTCAGAAAGCCTTTATCCAGCTTAAGGCGGCCCTTACATCTAACAGTGTACTAAGGGCCCCTGACTTCAATCAACCTTTTGTTGTAACCACAGATGCTTCTGAGCATGGTGTAAGAGCAGTTTTAATACAGGAAGGACCAGATCAACAATTCCATCCTGTCATGTTCCTCAGCAAAAAACTTTCCGAGAGAGAAAGCCACTGGTCAGTCTAATAAAAAGAATGTTACGCCATTGTGTATGCTCTGGAGAAGCTATGCCCATACATTTGGGGATGGTGGTTCCATCTGCATACTGACCATGCTGCACTGAAGTGGCTTCACACAATCAAAGAGACTAACAAAAAACTTCTTTGGTGGAGTTTAGCTCTTCAAGACTTTGATTTTAAGATACGACACATTTCAGGAGTCTCTAACAAAGTGACCAATGCACTCTCTTGGGAAGGTTTCCCAGAATCAGCCAGGTAAAAATGTCCCTGTATTCTAAGTCATTGTAGTCCTTAAAATGCTTTGTTCCAGGTGAGCCTTGAGTGGGCCTGACTGTTATAAAAAGCCAGTCAGCTCAGTGGCGAACAGCGGAGAGGCTAACAGAGGGAGTTTGCCTGGGAGTTTGCTTGGGGAGAGCCCACTGAAGCTTTTATCTTGCAGGCGTCTCTGAGTAGTTATTGCAACACCTGAGGAAGCTCTTAGAAGGAAGGTAATATGGATGGTGAGCATTCAGCTGTTGTTACCTGCACAGGATGTGCCATGTTTGTCTTTCTTCCACAGGACAGAAGTGACTTTGTCTGTACAAAGTGCAAGCTGGTCTCCATATTGGAAGAGAAGGTTCAAGGTCTGGAGAAACAAGTATCAACCCTGCATTGCATAAGAGAAACTTAAAATTTCCTGGACAGACATCAGGTTATGCTTCTACAGACACAACATTCTGAAGATTCAGAGCAGGCTGAACAGCGGGGACAGAAGGACGGTGAAGAAATTTGGCAGCATGTGACCTCCAGAAGAAGAAAGGGGACCGTCCATGTACCAGCAATGCAGATACAGGTAAGCAACCATTTTCATGTTCTTTCCACAGGTACTCATGCGGAGAGTGGACTAGATGACACATCTGGGGGAAGGGAGCAGAAGGATACTCTGCCGATTGGAAGGCATGAGATGCACTGTCCTAAGGATGGGGTTGCCACGACCACCACTCCCAAGAGAAGGAGGCAGGTGGTGGTGGTCAGGGACTCCCTCCTCAGGAGGACTAAGTCATCTGACTTAGTCATCTCCCTGACGGAGAAAACCGAAAATTCTGCTGCTTGCCAGGAGCTAGGATTCACGATGTGACAGAGAGACTGCTGAGACTCATCTACCCCTTTATGCTTCTCCACGTGGACACCAATGATACTGCCAAGAATGACCTTAAGCAGATCACTGCAGACTACATGGCTCTGGGAAGAAGGATAAAGGAATTTGAGGCGCAAGTGGTGTTCTCGTCCATCCTCCTGGTGGAAGGAAAAGGCCCCGGATAGAGACCATCAAATCGTGGAAGTCAACAAATGGCTACGCAGGTGGTATTGGAGAGTAGACTTTGGATTCTTTGACCATGGAATGGTGTTCCAAGAAGGAGGAGTGCTAGGCAGAGACGGGCTCCACCTAACAAAGACAGGGAAGAGCATCTTCACAAGCAGGCTGGCTAACCTAGTGAGGAGGGCTTTAAACTAGGTTCACCGGGGGAAGAAGACCAAAGCCCTGAGGTAAGTGGGGAAGTGGGATACCGGGAGGAAGCACGATCAGGAGAGCACAAGAGGGGAGGGCTCCTGCCTCATACTGAGAAAGAGGAATGATCAGCGAGTTATCTTAAGTGCCTATACACAAATGCAAAAAGAAAAGGAGTACTTGTGGCACCTTAGAGACTAACAAATTTATTAGAGCATAAGCTTTCGTGAGCTACAGCTCACTTCATCAGATGCATTTGGTGGAAAAAACAGAGGAGAGATTTATATACACACACACAGAGAACATGAAACAATGGGTTTATCATACACACTGTAAGGAGAGTGATCACTTAAGATAAGCCATCACCCACAGCAGGGGGGGAAAGGAGGAAAACCTTCCATGGTGACAAGCAGGTAGGCTAATTCCAGCAGTTAACAAGAATATCAGAGGAACAGTGGGGGGTGGGGTGGGGGGAGAAATACCATGGGGAAATAGTTTTACTTTGTGTAATGACTCATCCATTCCCAGTCTCTATTCAAGCCTAAGTTAATTGTATCCAGTTTGCAAATTAATTCCAATTCAGCAGTCTCTCGTTGGAGTCTGTTTTTGAAGCTTTTTTGTTGAAGTATAGCCACTCTTAGGTCTGTGATCGAGTGACCAGAGAGATTGAAGTGTTCTCCAACTGGTTTTTGAATGTTATAATTCTTGACGTCTGATTTGTGTCCATTCATTCTTTTACGTAGAGACTGTCCAGTTTGGCCAATGTACATGGCAGAGGGGCATTGCTGGCACATGATGGCATATATCACATTGGTAGATGCGCAGGTGAACGAGCCTCTGATAGTGTGGCTGATGTGATTAGGCCCTATGATGGTATCCCCTGAATAGATATGTGGACAGAGTTGGCAACGGGCTTTGTTGCAAGGATAGGTTCCTGGGTTAGTGGTTCTGTTGTGTGGTGTGTGGTTGCTGGTGAGTATTTGCTTCAGATTGGGGGGCTGTCTGTAAGCAAGGACTGGTCTATCTCCCAAGATCTGTGAGAGTGATGGCTCGTCCTTCAGGATAGGTTGTAGATCCTTGATGATGCGTTGGAGAGGTTTTAGTTGGGGGCTGAAGGTGATGGCTAGTGGCGTTCTGTTGTTTTCTTTGTTGGGCCTGTCCTGTAGTAGGTGACTTCTGGGTACTCTTCTGGCTCTGTCAATCTGTTTCTTCACTTCAGCAGGTGGGTATTGTAGTTGTAGGAATGCATGATAGAGATCTTGTAGGTGTTTGTCTCTGTCTGAGGGGTTGGAGCAAATGCGGTTATATCGCAGCGCTTGGCTGTAGACAATGGATCGAGTGGTATGATCTGGATGAAAGCTAGAGGCATGTAGGTAGGAATAGCGGTCACCCACAGAGACCTTCCTGCCAACACTACAAAAAGAAGGATTCTGGGTGGACTCCTCCTGAAGGTCGAAACAGCAGCCTGGATTTCTACATAGACTGCTTCCGCCGACGTGCACAAGCTGAAATTGTGGAAAAGCAGCATCGCTTACCCCATAACCTCAGCCATGCAGAACACAGTGCCATCCACAGCCTCAGAAACAACTCTGATATCATAATCAAAAAGGCTGACAAAGGAGGTGCTGTCGTCATCATGAATAGGTCGGAGTATGAACAAGAGGCTACTAGGCAGCTCTCCAACACCACTTTCTACAAGCCATTACCCTCTGATCCCACTGAGAGTTGCCAAAAGAAACTACAGCATTTGCTCAAGAAACTCCCTGAAAAAGCACAAGAACAAATCCGCACAGACACACCCCTGGAGCCCCGACCTGGGGTATTCTATCTGCTACCCAAGATCCATAAACCTGGAAATCCTGGACGCCCCATCATCTCAGGCATTGGCACCCTGACAGCAGGATTGTCTGGCTATGTAGACTCCCTCCTCAGGCCCTTCGTTACCAGCACTCCCAGCTATCTTCGAGACACCACCGATTTCCTGAGGAAACTACAGTCCATTGGTGATCTTCCTAAAAACACCATCCTAGCCACTATGGATGTAGAAGCCCTCTACACCAACATTCCACACAAAGATGGACTACAAGCCGTCAGGAACAGTATCCCCGATACTGTCACGGCTAACCTGGTGGCAGAACTTTGTGACTTTGTCCTGACCCATAACTATTTCACATTTGGTGACAATGTATACCTTCAAATCAGCGGCACTGCGATGGGTACCCGCATGGCCCCACAGTATGCCAACATTTTTATGGCTGACTTAGAACAACGCTTCCTCAGCTCTCGTCCCCTAATGCCCCTACTCTACTTGCGCTACATTGATGACATCTTCATCATCTGGACCCATGGAAAAGAAGCTCTTGAGGAATTCCACCATGATTTCAACAATTCCATCCCACCATCAACCTCAGCCTGGACCAGTCCACACAAGAGATCCACTTCCTGGACACTACGGTGCTAATAAGCGATGGTCACATAAACACCACCCTATATCGGAAACCTACTGACCGCTATTCCTACCTACATGCCTCTAGCTTTCATCCAGTCATACCACTCGATCCATTGTCTACAGCCAAGCGCTACGATATAACCGCATTTGCTCCAACCCCTCAGACAGAGACAAACACCTACAAGATCTCTATCATGCATTCCTACAACTACAATACCCACCTGCTGAAGTGAAGAAACAGATTGACAGAGCCAGAAGAGTACCCAGAAGTCACCTACTACAGGACAGGCCCAACAAAGAAAACAACAGAACGCCACTAGCCATCACCTTCAGCCCCCAACTAAAACCTCTCCAACGCATCATCAAGGCTCTACAACCTATCCTGAAGGACGAGCCATCACTCTCACAGATCTTGGGAGATAGACCAGTCCTTGCTTACAGACAGCCCCCCAATCTGAAGCAAATACTCACCAGCAACCACACACCACACAACAGAACCACTAACCCAGGAACCTATCCTTGCAACAAAGCCCGTTGCCAACTCTGTCCACATATCTATTCAGGGGATACCATCATAGGGCCTAATCACATCAGCCACACTATCAGAGGCTCGTTCACCTGCGCATCTACCAATGTGATATATGCCATCATGTGCCAGCAATGCCCCTCTGCCATGTACATTGGCCAAACTGGACAGTCTCTACGTAAAAGAATGAATGGACACAAATCAGACGTCAAGAATTATAACATTCAAAAACCAGTTGGAGAACACTCAATCTCTCTGGTCACTCGATCACAGACCTAAGAGTGGCTATACTTCAACAAAAAGCTTCAAAAACAGACTCCAACGAGAGACTGCTGAATTGGAATTAATTTGCAAACTGGATACAATTAACTTAGGCTTGAATAGAGACTGGGAATGGATGAGTCATTACACAAAGTAAAACTATTCCCCATGGTATTTCTCCCCCCACCCCACCCCCCACTGTTCCTCTGATCTTCTTGTAAACTGCTGGAATTAGCCTACCTGCTTGTCACCATGGAAGGTTTTCCTCCTTTCCCCCCCCTGCTGTGGGTGATGGCTTATCTTAAGTGATCACTCTCCTTACAGTGTGTATGATAAACCCATTGTTTCATGTTCTCTGTGTGTGTGTATATAAATCTCTCCTCTGTTTTTTCCACCAAATGCATCTGATGAAGTGAGCTGTAGCTCACGAAAGCTTATGCTCTAATAAATTTGTTAGTCTCTAAGGTGCCACAAGTACTCCTTTTCTTTTTGCGAATACAGACTAACACGGCTGCTACTCTGAAACCTGTCATTACACAAATGCAAGAAGCCTGGGAAACAAGCAGGGAGAACTGGAAGTGCTGGCACAGTCAAGGAATGTGATTGGAATAACAGAGACTTGGTGGGATAACTCACATGACTGCAGTACTGTCATGGATGGATATAAACTGTTCAGGAAGGAAAGGCAGGGCAGAAAAGGTGGGGGAGTTGCATTGTATGTAAGGGAGCAGTATGACTGCTCAGAGCTCTGGTATGAAACTGCAGAAAAACCTGAGAGTGTCTGGATTAAGTTTAGAAGTGTGAACAACAAGGGTAATGTCATGGTGGGAGTCTGCTATAGATCACCAGACCAGGTAACTAACAAGGTCCTGGGTCCCATGGGAGACTTCAATCACCTTGATATCTGCTGGGAGAGCAATACAGTGGTGCACAGAAAATCCAAGAAGTTTTTGGAAAGTATAGGGGACAATTTCCTGTTGCAAGGGCTGGAGGAACCAAATAGGGGCGGAGCTCTTCTTGACCTGCTGCTCACAAACCAGGAAGAATTAGTAGGGGAAGCAAAAGTGGACGGGAACCTGGGAGGCAGTGACCATGAGATGGTCGAGTTCAGGATCCTGACACAAGGAAGAAAGGAGAGCAGCAGAATATGGACCCTGGATTTCATAAAAGCAGACTTTGACTCCCTCAGGGAACTGATGGGCAGAATCCCCTGGGAGAATAAACATGAGAGGGAAAGAAGACCAGGAGAGATGGCTGTATTTTAAAAAATACTTATTGAGGTTACAGGAACAAACCATCTCGATGTGTAGAAAGAATAGTAAATATGGCAGGTGACCAGCTTGGCTTAACAATAAAATCCTTGCTGATCTTAAGCACAAAAAAGAAGCTCACAAGAAGTGGAAGACTGGACAAATGACCAGGGAGGAGTAAAAAAAATATTGCTCAGGCATGCAGGAGTGAAATCAGGAAGGCAAAAAATCACACTTGGAATTGCAGCTAGCAAGAAATGTTAAGAGTAACAAGAATGGTTTCTTCAGGTATGTTAGCAACAAGAAGAAAGTCAAGGAAAGTGTGGGCTCCTTACTGAATGAGGGAGGCAACCTAGTGACAGAGGATGTGGAAAAAGCTAATTTACTCAATGCTTTTTTTGCCTCTGTCTTCACGAACAAGGTCAGATCCCAGACTACTGCTCTGAGCAGCACAGCATGGGGAGGATGTGACCAGCCCTCTGTGGAGAAAGAAGTGGTTTGGGACTATTTAGAAAAGCTGGATGAGCACAAGACCATGGGGCCGGATGCACTGCATTCGAGAGTGCTAAAGGAGTTGGTGGATGTGATTGCAGAGCCATTGGCCATTATCTTTGAAAACTCATGGCAATTGGGGGAGGTCCGGGACAACTGGAAAAAGGTTAATGTAGTGCCCATCTTTAACAAAGGGAAAAAGGAGGATCCGGGGAACTACAGGCCAGTCAGTCTCACTTCAATCCCTGGAAAAATCATGGAGCAGGTCCTCAAGGAATCAATTCTGAAGCACTTAGAGGAGAAGAAAGTGATCAGGAACAGTCAGCATGGATTCACCAAGGACAAGTCATGCCTGACTAATCTAATTGCCTTCTATGACGAGATCACTGGCTCTGTGGAGGAGGGGAAAGCAGTGGACATGTTATTCCTTGACTTTAGCAAAGCTTTTGACACAGTCTCCCACAGGTTTCAGAGTAGCAGCCGTGTTAGTCTGTATTCGCAAAAAGAAAAGGAGTACTTGTGGCACCTTAGAGACTAACAAATTTATTAGAGCATAAGCTTTCGTGAGCTACAGCTCACTTCATCGGATGCATTTGGTGGAAAAAACAGAGGAGAGATTTATATACACACACACAGAGAACAAGTATGGACTGGATGAATGGACTATAAGGTGGATAGAAAGCTAGCTAGATTGTCGGGCTCAGTGGGTAGTGATCAATGGCTCCATGTCTAGTTGGCAGCCGGTATCAAGCGGAGTGCCCCAAGGGTCAGTCCTGGGGCATGTTTTGTTCAATATCTTTGTTAATGATCTGGAGGATGGCGTGGACTGCACTCTCAGCAAGTTTGCAGATGACACTAAACTGGGAGGAGTGGTAGATATGCTGGAGGGTAGGGATAGGATACGGAGGGACCTAGACAAATTAGAGGAATGGGGCAAAAGAAATCTGATGAGGTTCAACAAAGACAAGTGCAGAGTCCTGCACGTAGGATGGAAGAATCCCATGCACCGCTACAGACTAGGGACCGAATGGCTAGGAAACAGTTCTGAAGAAAAGGACCTTGGGGTTACAGTGGATGAGGAGCTGGATATGAATCAACAGTGTGCCCTTGTTGCCAAGAAGGCTAACGGCATTTTGGGCTGTATAAGCAGGGGCATTGCTAGCAGATCGAGGGTCATGATCTTTCCCCTCTATTCAACATTGGTGAGGCCTCATCTGGAGTACGGTGTCCAGTTTTGAGCCCCACACTACAAGAAGGATGTGGAAAAATTGGAAAGCATCCAACGGAGGGCAACAAAAATGATTAGGGGACTGGAACACATGACTTATGAGGAGAGGCTGAGGGAATTGGGATTGATTAGTCTGCAGAAGAGAAGAATGAGGAAGGATTTGATAGATGCTTTCAACTACCTAAAAAGGGGTTCCAAAGAGGATGAATCTAGACTGTTCTTAGTAGAACCAGATGACAGAACAAGGAGTAATGGTCTCAAGTTGCATTGGGGGAGGTTTAAGTTGGATATTAGGAAAAAGTTTTTCACTAGGAGGGTGGTGAAACACTGGAATGCATTACCTAGGGAGGTGGTGGAATCTCCTTCCTTTGAGGTATTTAAGGGCAGGCTTGACAAAGCCCTGGCTGGTATGATTTAGTTGGGGATTGGTCCTGCTTTGAGCAGGGGATTGGACTAGATGACCTCCTGATATCCCTTCCAACCCTGATATTCTATGATTCAATGAAAATATGGAAAATACTGTTTAGTTCTTCATCTAATTATTAGTAAAATTAGAGGTGCATGTATCTTATTAACTCCGATTACTAAACCTCCAGGATGAAATTCCAGACAGTGTGGACCCAAACTGAACTAGGCTGGCCAGCACCATCTGTGATTTGGTGGGCATGTCATAAATGAAGTAGGGGAGAGCTCCCTTTTATGGACCCAGCCAGCCAGTTAGCTATAAAATCCCTCTTAGTAGCTGTTATGTACTTGCTTTACCTGTAAAGGTTTAAAAGTCTCACTGCGATGCACAGGTAAAAGGAAGTGAGTGGGCACCTGGCCAAAAGAGCCAATGGGAAGGCTAGAACTTTTTAAAATTGAAACAAGACTCCCCTTTTGTCTATCCGTTGTTGTTCTTGGGGAGAAGCAGACAGGAAGCAGTGATGCTCGTTGGGCCAAGTATGAAAAATTATCAGTATCATACCTAGAAAGTACTCATCTAAAACCCCAGATATGTAAGTAGATTAGGAAATGTCTAGAAAGACGTGATTAGGTTTATCCCTTTTATTTTTCTATGGTTTGTGAATTCTTATGTGCTAACCCCGGATGACTTTGTTTTGCTTGTAACCTTTAAGCTGGACCTCAAGAGAGCAATTTTTAATGATTAATTCTTGTATTTGCTCTTTTTAAATCTAGCAATAGCCTGAGTTTTCAGATGTATTTTCTTCTTTTTTTTAAATAAAATTTATCCTTTTTAATTCTGTGTCTTAAGAGGTTTGTGCACACGTTGTTGTTTTTTATTATTAGAGTCCTTAATGGCCCCCACCTTCTGCACTTGAAGTGTCAGAGTGGAGAATCATCCTTGACACATACATTAAAGGGAATAACCCAAACAATTCTGGAAGGCATTCTTCCTTTAGATGGAACAGCTGAAATCTGAAGACTAACAACATTCTAATGAGAGAGCTCTCTATAAAAAGAAACTGATATTCTACAAAATGGTACTTTTACCCAACTGTTACCATATGAATCATTATCTACTCATTGCTAGTATTGTCCTAACTGTATTGAATATCCTTATTCTGGGAAGCTGATTCTACATCTCTGGATGTTTGTTATCTATAGGCAGCAAATAAATATTGATTTGTTGACTTAGCAGATTAATAAATACAGTTGTTTAAATGTACATACATTTGACTCTGATTTAGCTACTGTTCTCTGCATGGGAGCTAGCTCCTTGATTAGGATGGAAAATCGCAACCAACACTGTCTCGTATGATATTTTTAAAATTCGTATTTGCAGTATTACAAATAAATCAACATTATTTACTTCTGGAGATATCTGATCATTCAAACTACTTCTAGCTACAGGCTTTCACCATATTGAACTATTTGAGGCAACAGAAAACAGGCCATTGTGTTGCCAGCCAGAAGCATTCAAAAATCATGAGTCGGGTCCCAAAAAATCTTGAAAATGACTATATATTGTCTTGCAATATATGTGACAGCTGTGACTCATCTCCTCAGTATTCCAATGATGAGAAACCTTTTTACTTTAATTAATCAATATGGGAGATGGAGTAGGCAATCTCTTCAGGTCTCGTCTAGCCCTATATTACTATGACTCTATGGTGTTATACCATCTCGAGAGCTGACTAAACAGCAGTTTCCATTATTGTTGAGACTGCATGAAGCACTTTAAACCTGAAGTTCTACAGTTTTCCTGCACAGTAGCATATGGCAGAGGGTTGACAAATAGAATGAGATTGTGCCAGATACATTGAGGCTTGCACTGAGGACTGTGTGGGACTGCACATCCCATGAGGAGCTCCAGAGGAGATAGTGTCAGGAGACACTATCACCTCCTCACACTCCTGAAATGGAAGAAGATTGTTCACACTGCACTATTGCTTAGGATGGTGCAGCCTACTCCTCCGAGCCAGCTCCATTGACTGGTGTGGAGAGGAAGGAGCAGGACTAGGATTTTGATTCCTCTCTCCTCCAAGTATAAGTTCCTCTCTTCTGACTGGAGTTTGCATGTTACATGCTTAACATAGGAGACAGAAAGCTCCCTGTGTTCCCACCATCTCCACACACCGGTGCTAGATCCTGACACAATATAGCCCTTGAGAAACAATTAAGACTTCTGAGATTGATCTTGATGCATTCTACCAGAAGTATAACACAGGGTATAAAACTTTACAACAGGCCAAATTTTAGGATTTGAGGCTCAGCCCCTGGTCTTGTAAGGTCACTATGTGTTGCAGCAGTGGCACAAAATAATCTTACAGCTGCTCTACAGATAGCTGAGGATTTCCCAGAATGGGGGAATCTTCAGGTGGAATACAGCCTCCATCTGCTCCCCAGTCTTGGTGCAAGAGGCATATAAGAGGTATGAAGGTGGTGACACATTAGGACCGGGCGGGAATGTGCAGTGCTCCTGCCCAGTTTCAGCCAGAAGAACAAACTATAGGGAGATATCCTGGATTAAACAAATTGGAGCAGCCTTGAAGTTTCTCTAAATACTCCAGAGGTTACATAAACTCTCTGCTAGACCTAAGATTCTAGGACCAGAAAGGCAGGGTATAACATCACCTCTTGAGTTGGACGAAGCTCAGTTTAGGTGCCCCTAAGGATGCCAGCCATTACACCCAAGTTTTCAGCTAGTGTAGATCACCATAGTCCCAATGACTTTCTAGTGTTGTAGTGAAGCAAGTGGAGATACACAGATTTATACTAGTGAGGATCTGGCCTTCATTTGTTTTTTATTTGCTTTTATTTTTATTTGCTTTCATTTCATTTATTTTCATACCAATCTCCTGGTGACAGATCTTGGATGTTTTTTAATTCTAGCTTTTACCCACTGTGACAAAGTTCCTCCTCTGCCTTGGTGGGTCTTGCGCTTATTGGCAGATTTGCTCACCTCAGAGGTTCACAGCAGCCACTTTCATGGCTCAAATCTGCCATTCACTCAGCCTCGTCACTGGCCAGCATGGGGAAAAGAAAGAACAATACCCGCAGTCTCTGCTGATCCACCTAGTGGATCGGGGAACAGGCCAGAGACCTTCCCCTCTGGTGGAACCCACAGTCCAGGTCAACTCCTCCTGTATCAAGTAGAGAACTGGGGGGATGGAGGAAACCCAGGCCCGCCCTCTACTTCATGTTCCAGCCCAAGACCCTGTGGATTGCAGCTGTCTACAGTGGCTCCTGTGACAGCTACAACTCCCTGGGCTACTTCCCCATGGCCTCCTCCCAACACCTTCTTTATTTTCACTACAGGACCTTCCTCCTGATGTCTGATAATGCTTGTACTTCTCAGTCTTCCAGTAGTCTGCCTTCTCACTCTCAGCTTCTTGCACCTCTTGCTCCCAGCTCTTCACACACACATCACAAACTAAAGTGAGCTCCTTTATAAACCCAGGTGCCCTGATTAGCCTGCCTGTCTCAATTGATTCTGGCAGCTTCTTGATTGGCTGCAGGTGTTCTAATCAGCCTGTCTGCCTTAATTGTTTCCAGAAAGTTCCTGATTGTTCTGGAACCTTCCCTGTTCCCTTACCCAGGGAAAAGAGACCTGCTTTACCTGGGACTAAGAGCTCTTTCCTTGATCACTCTCCTGTAGCCCTCTAGCCTGGAGAGAAAGGGCTGCTGCTGCTGCTGCTAGGCCCTGGGCTCTCCCTCCTGCTGTTCCTACTCCAGCTGCTCCCCTGGCTAGGCCAGACACTACCCCCATTCTCTGCTACCTGGTTGCTGGTCAGCTGCTGGAACCCCTACCCTTGGATGCTGCTACTGCTCCAACTGCAGCCCTGGGGTGGGGAGGGGGCTGCTAGCCCACTCCTCAGAGAGGAGGAGTGAGGGACCCCAGCCACTGCTGTTGTAGATACCACCACCACCTGAGAGGGGTACATTCTGCCTGCCTGGACTACAACCTGGAGTTCCTGGAGCTACTGCTGCTGCAGAGGCCGCTGCCTGGAGCTGCTGAAGCCCAAGGAGGAGAAGAAGAGGATCATCTGCCAGTGGGGGAGCACCTAGAGACTTTGCAGACCACCGTGGAGGGGGCCTTAAGACTGAGTAACTTTCCAACTGTGCTCTTGTGGTGGGGGTCTTGAGTGTGTTTCCAGGGACACGGGGTGTGGCATGGAGCTGCCCCCGATCCATCTATGTGTCCCCCCCCCAACCACTACTACCACCACCGCTGCCCCCTCCACTGGCTGCATATCATCTGCCTCAGCTCCTGCCTCTGGGACTCCGCTGCTTGCTTGGCCTGCCACACCCTCTCACCACCTTTTGGGTCTGAAGCAGCAGCCAGCCCAAACTAACTCTCTGCAAGCGCACGTGGGTGCACACCCTCCCCACCATTCCCCTGGACTGGACCCCCTTAGTGAATCCCAGCTTTGTCCTCCGTTATCTGCCCCATTTTGCCCTTGCAGCCTTTTTTGCCCTCCCCTTTATCCCAGCACTTGCTGGATTCAGTTTTGTTTTGCCTGCCCCGCCCTTTTCCCTCTGCAGCTTTTGTTTGAAAGCTGGCCTGGCCTCTGAAGCTAGCTCCTCGGTTCCCTGTCCTGCCTCCGGCCTGGTTCTCCCCCCTCCCCACATGGTACCCCTTCCCTGATTAGCTCCTTACCCAGTGCGCCCATGCCCCTGCCCATGCGCTTGTGCTCTTCCCCTGTTTGAGTTTGCCCCCATTTCACTGCACCCCCCTAACGTTCTTATGACTTCCCTCCCCTAGTGCAGTTAGAGGAGCCGGATTTCTACCCTGAGTCAGTGACTGTCCCCTACGAGCCCTTGATACCCCCCCGTCCAGCCCCCACCTTTTTTTGGCTGCCTGCAGCCTAGTGGGGAGGAGTGGTCGACTTGCATCCCCTTTCTCCTCCTCTCCCTGGTGTTTTCCCCTCCCTCCCTGCTTCTTATGGTGGGAGACGTGATGAGTGGGGCCCCTCCAGCAGCCCCAGAAACGCTTCCCCTGCCTGCCCCTCCGTCACCACCCCAAGCCTCTACCTCAACCGCTGCTGCCAAACCACCTGCCCCCGCTGGGGCACCGGCAGCGGCGGGCACCGGGGTGACCTCCGCTGCTGCCATGCCTCTTGCCCCCTCGGATTCCGGGGGAGCTCCCCAGCCCGTGGGAAGGGCCCCACCAAAAAGACCAGGCCCTCCATGGCAGGGACTGCTCCCGCTGCCATGGCCCCGCCACCGACCGCGGCATCCCTATCCGCTGCTCCCTCCACCAGCTCTGCGGGTGTCCCTTCCTCGGCCCCCAGGGCATACGCCGAGGTGGCGGCGGCTCCCCCGCCTGCCGCTACATCATCTCTCCCGCCCGCCATCTCCGCTACCGTCTATAGTGGCCGGGGCCCCTTTCCCACCATGACCAGGAAGCACGGCGTCCGTTGCCTCCTGGTGCCCGCCTCGCCCCACGGGGAGACCTACGTGCGGGCGTTGGTGAGGGTGGTGGGGCCCATGGTCATTGTGGCAGCCCCCAAAATGTATGGGAAGGTAGTCTTCTTTTTAGCAGCGGAGGCTGCCGACCAGGAAGCGGTGGAGAAGGGCCTGGCGGTGGGGGGCGTGTTCGTCCCCTTGGAGCCACTAGAGGACCTGGGCTTCCGCCTGGTCCTGACCTCCGTCCCTCCCTTTCTCCCCAATGCCGCCCTGTTACCCGCCCTCTCGACCCTGGGGAAGCCTCTTTCCGTTCTGAGCCCTCTCTCACTGGGCTGCAAGGACCCCGCCCTCCGTCACGTCCTCTCGTTCCGCCAGCAAGTGCAGCTTCAACTGCCGCCGCCGGCGCGTGACGGAGAGGCGCTTGAGGGTTCCTTTTTGGTCCCCTACCAGGGGGCCCATTACTGGGTGCACTATTCCATGGGGGAGGCCCGGTGCTACCTATGCCGGGCGATGGGGCACGTCCAGAGGGACTGCCCCTTGGCCCGGCAAGGAGAGGCATCCGGGACCCCTGAGCCCCGGCAGGGTGCTGGCCCCGTCATCACCGGCGCTCCTGGTGGCCCGGCTCTCGGAGCCACTCCTCCTCTCACTCAGTCCACCACTGCTCCCGCTCGGGCCCAAGGGGCGCTCCCCCCAGCACGCCCAGATGAGCGGGAGAGGCCCGCCTCTGCTGCCTGCAGTCCAGTGGGGCATCTAGAGGAGGGTGCGGCAGGGATACCACCAACCATGGGAGAGGGCCCGCCCCAGGGGGATTCTTCCCTCCCTCATGCCGTTCCACCGCTGCCTCCCACAGTCCCTGAGCCATCGCCCCTGCCTCCCGACCCAACCCGTTAGCCGGCCCCCTGATGATGATGATGCCATGGAGGGCTGGGCCCTTGTCCAGAGGAAGCGGGGCAAGCGGAAGGCTCGAGCTCCGCTCCCTTCCACCGATGTGGAAGCCCCCTGGAAGACCAAAAAAGGGGGCACCGATGCCAAGCTCTCTGCTTTGCCCACAGGTGTGTTCCATCCCCCAGTGCTGGCTGGGGAGGGCGTGGCAGCACGGGAGGGCAGTACTGTCCCTCCATTGGAGCCCCTTCCCTTCAAGGCCCCCGATGGAGCCCCTCCTGCCCCATTACCATCCGGAGCCCCTGTGAGCCCCGAGGCGAGCGTCACTCCGGGCATTGGCGGGGAGACCTCTGGGTTGGTGGAAGGGGAGCTCCCCTCCATGTATGTGGAGATTGAGGCCCTGGGTCTGACCCCGGTCACCCAGGGGGAGGATGACCCTCTGCCAGCGGGCCTCGATCTGAGCGACCTCACCCCAGCACCCCCTTCTCCATGCTCCTCCTCCCCAACTGCTGCTTCTGCTCCTGCCCTGAGGGTTGCCTGGGCTCCTCTATCTGCCCAGCCGTGGATGGCACCCTGCTGTCAGCCGCCGAGCCCATTGAGGAGACGGCTGGTGCCGTGCGGCTGGGACCCAGGCACCACGGACTGTCCATTGTGGGCGTGGGGCAAGCAACCTCCTTCCCGGGTGGGGCCCCCACTGGAGATGCTGTGGCTTCTCCGCTGGCCGTGGTGCTAGGAGGGTGCCATCGTGCAGGGCCCCCTTCCCACCCCCCAGTGCCTTGAGCTCCACCAAGGGGGGCTAATCTCCAGCTGCGTGGCTCCTGCAGCCCAGGATCCTGCATTTGCCCCTTTCCCTGCCTCTGCTTCCATTCCCTGTCCTGCTCCTACTCTGGATCCCTGCTCTGCCCTTGTTGTCAATCCCGTCCCTGTCCCCTCCACCTCCCATGATATCACTGCCGCCCCTGAGGCCACCACCTCCTCACCGCCAGAGGATAGTCCCCAGGGAGCAGCCTCTGTATTTCGCAGTCCCGACTCACCAGGGGCTGCTATCTTTCCTCCGCTGCCCCCAATTGAGGCAGGGTTTGAGGGGGGCCATGTGTTGCCAGCCAATCGGGCGCCACATCGGGATTCCGCCCCTTTTCTGCCCGTCTTGGTGGGCCATGGGGCTGTGTTGGTGGTCCCTCGGGAGCAAAGCCAGGGGCTAGTGACCCCGGCCCCCCATATGCTGTGAGAGGAGCTGCGGGAGTTCCTCAAGGATGTTCGTGGCTCTTGTAACAAAGTGCAGCTTGCTCTCCAGTGATGGGGGGATTTCCATCTTATCTTCCGGGCCGTGAGGGCCCTCATGGGGGAGGGCAAAAGGACGGGGAAGCAGGGCACCAATATTTTCTTACATTCTTGGTTGCACTTTTCCCCTCACCTTCTTATTTATGCACTCCCTATCCGTCGCCCCACAAAGTCACCAGATCTCCTGGTCAACCTCCTCCTGGCCCTAGCTAAAATGACCATCTATAAAACCAGAGGGAGGAGGTTGGCCAATGGAGTCTCCTGTAACTGTGGGGCCTATTTCCAATCCTCGGTCCGTTCACGTGTCTGGGCAGAGTTCCTCTGGGCGGCATCCTTTGACTCTCTTGACGCCTTTGAGGAGCAGTGGGTGCTGTCTGGGGATCTCTGCTCGGTGTCCCCGTCCAGTTCCCTTCATTTGACCCTTTGACCACACTCCTGTCCCTGTTATTTCATTAATTGTCCCCTGGAATTATTTGGTATCTAGATCCTGTGGATCCCCCTTTTAGGCTGGGGGGGATCCTTTAGCAGTGGACGGGCTTCCCAGATCCCAATAGGATCACTCTCCTGGAGCCATCTGGCCTGACCCTGTCACACAGTTAACAATTATCTTTAACATTCCTTTCTTCATTATTTGAGGAAAGAATCATTTCTATTTCTTTCAGGATTTAACTTTTTGTTTTCTTGAAAACTACAGATAATTTCAGATGTGTAGGAGGTGATGACTGCCCAACTGTTTGCTTATTTGAAGTTTTATTTATAAGTATTTTTTTTTAAAAAAACTACTGTTCACTTGCAATATTAAACATCTCCATTACCATAGCTGTCAAAATGATTTTAATACCAAATGCAGAACATTACATTCTCTCTCTCTCTCTCTCTCTCCCCGTTAATTACAACGGACACAAAAAAAAATGAAGCAGAGAGTAGCCCTGAATGGTCTTTTAATCTCCTATTGTGTAGATTTATAATATGAATAACCAGAAACTCCAGGCTAAGTACTAATATCTCTCTGTAATGCTTACAATTACTATGGACACCTACAATAATCTTGTGATTCTGCTGAAGATGATTGTCATCCTGAAAAAATGCACAACAAACCCAGTATAGTAACACCAGTCTCGATTACAAACATCTTAAAAACATTTGTGTTACTTGTGGATATCAGTAAAGTATGGAATAATAATGTAGGGGCAAATTCTGGCCTTGGATGTATGCAGCTGATAAAGGGGAATCATGCACATATATCTAAAGGCTGAATTTAGCCCCTGAAACAGGAAGCACTTTATTCTACTGTACATTGATCTAACACAGTTGGGATCATAGTTTACTATGCTTCTGTTGAGATCTTTGATGATCTTTTCCATTGAGAGTTGCACAACAATTGGGATCTTTTTTTCCAGTGAGTCTAAGAACTCAAAACCCAAATAGGTGCATTCTACCATCATGAAAAGGATGCTCTGCAAAAGAACACGAGAAAGCCACCTCTGTATGATTAGCACATGATTAACATTTAAATACACCACAATTAGGAATTTCTGCTGAAGAAAAGCAAGGGCACTGGAAGAACTACATGGAGAAGGTTGGAAAAAGTGGTGCAAAGACTTGTAGAACTTTATGGTGATGTGCTAATTTGATGCTATTATATCCCAACATCACCATTAATTTGTACAGCATACTTTGCATACTCTGTATTAAAAGAATTATAACATACACCTTTCTAGAGTTTTTTTATTTCTAATTTTACTTAGCCTATGAATGATTTTTAGTATGCAAATGAAACATGGGCATCATTTCCTAACTAGTATTTATTTGTAATGTTAAATGAAGCTCCTAATATAGTTTAACATGCAAATACAAAATTGACTAGGAAAAAGGGAAATTGTATAAAAAGTCCTAGATCAAGACTGTACGTTGATATCAGAAAGATGCCTCAATTCTATCAAACTCACAAGCATTAATGAAAAAGCCATAGGATCCAGGGATAAGTCATAGGATCCAATCATTTCACAAAATGTAGGTCCTTCTTCTCCCAATGGAAAAACTACTGACTTCAGTGGGAGTAGGTTGAGGAGCATGAATTGAAGATTTAGAAATCCATGTAGTTTTCAATGAAACCCTGGATCAGGAATCAGTCCCTTGAAAATGGATTCTGTGTTTAAAATTCAGAGAGTCCAGGCCCATATTTAATACTCAGTCTCTCAACTAGGGCAAGCTTAGCAAAGCTCATCCAGAGGCATGTTTGGCTGGGGTACAGCTGCTGCCTTTGAATGATGCTCTTTAAGCCTTGATGGCAGTAATGTGCAGCATTTACAAAGGAATCTGGCCACTCTTCTAGTTGGCTGAATCTATGCTAGTGTCTGGCCACCTGCAGAACAATTCGTTCTGTACATAGAATCATAGAATCTCAGGGTTGGAAGGGACCTTAGGATGTCATCTAGTCCAACCCCTTGCTCAAAGCAGGACCAATCCCCAATTTTTGCCCCAGATCCCTAAATGGCCCCCTCAAGGATTGAAACAACAACCCTGAGTTTAGCAGGCCAATGCTCAAACCACTGAGCTATCCCTCCCCCCCCCCCCCAATATTCATAGATACTAAGGTCAGAAGGGACCATTCTGATCATCTAGTCTGACCTCCTGCACAGCGCAGGCCACAGAATCTCACCCACCCACTCCTATGAAAAACCTCACCCATGTCTGAGCTATTGAAGTGCTTAAATCATGGTTTAAAAAGACTTCAAGGAGCAGAGAAGCCTCCCTCAAGTCAACCATGCCCTATGCTACAGAGGAAAGCGAAAAACCTCCAGGGCCTCTCCAATCTGCCCTGGAGGAAAATTCCTTCCCGAACCCAAATATGGCAATCAGCTAAACCCTGAGCATATGGGCAAGATTCACCAGCCAGATACTACAGAAAATTCTTTCCTGGGTAACTCAGATCCCATCCATCTAATATCCCATCTCAGGGGATTAGGCCTATTGACCGTGAATATTTAAAGATCAATTACTTACCAAAATCCCATTATCCCATCATACCATCTCCTCCATAAACTTATCAAGTAGAATCTTAAAACCAGATAGAAAAGGAGTACCGGTGGCACCTTAGAGACTAACAAATTTATTAGAGCATAAGTTTTCGTGAGCTACAGCTCACTTCATTAAAACCAGATAGATCTTTTGCCCCCACTGCTTCCCTTGGAAGGCTATTCCAAAACTTCACTCCTCTGATGATTAGAAACCTTCGTCCGATTTCAAGTCTAAACTTCCTGGTGGCCAGTTTATACCCATTTGTTCTTGTGTCCACATTGGTGCTGAGCTGAAATAATTCCTCTCCCTCTCCTATATTTATCCCTCTGATATATTTATAGAGAGCAATCATATCTCCCCTCAACCTTCTTTTAGTTAGGCTAAACAAGCCAAGCTCCGTAAGTCTCCTTTCATAAGACAAGTTTTCCATTCCTTGGATCATCCTAGTAGCCCTTCTCTGTACCTGCTCCAGCTTGAATTCATCCTTTTTAAACATGGGAGACCAGAACTGCACACAGTATTCTAGGTGAGGTCTCACCAGTGCCTTGTATAACGGTACTAAAACCTCCTTATCCCTACTGGAAATGCCTCTCCTGATGCATCCCAAAACCGCATTAGCTTTTTTCACAGCCATATCACATTGGCAGCTCATAGTCATCCTATGATCAACCAATACTCCAAGGTCTTTCTCCTCTTCCGTTACTTCTAATTGATGCGTCCCCAATTTATAACTAAAATTCTTGTTATTAATCCCTAAATGCATAACCTTACACTTCTCACTATTAAATTTCATCCTATTACTATTACTTCAGTTTACAAGGTCATCCAGATCCTCCTGTATAATATCCCGATTCTTCTCCGAATTGGCAATACCTCCCAGCTTTGTATCATCTGCAAATTTAATATAATAAAATAATAATCTCCTGCCAGAAAGAAGCCAACCAGTGACTGAATGCTGGTGAAAATACAGCAACTTACTTCATCCTGAAGACTTCAAGAAGTCTCTCTGATTTAAGATGTATTTCTTTGGGGTTTGTTTTAAAAGATACACACACTAAAAAGCCGTTGGTAATTAGGTCAAAATAATGGCTTAGGCTGTGTAGAAGACTTATTATTAGATCCATGGAAAACCCAGCAGTTCCAGTTCACAAGTGTTCAGAAAACTCTTTGAGTCTGTATTTCACATGAGTTCATGCCCCTAACGTGTTTTGAGTTTGAATTAAACAAAAAAACTCAAAGTGAAATTCCATGAAAACCACCAAGTTGAGCACAATTTTGGGTCAAAGCCATAAATCAGAGAAGATTTGTGTAATACTTTGCTGAAAGGGTCTGAACTGGGGATTGTAACAAAGTGCAAATGAGATGAGTTTTGCAGTTTGTGGTTTGACAGAAAAAGCTTCACACTCATTGCTGCCTATAAATTCAGGCTCGAACTATAAATCTCTCCTCTCATAGTTGTCAGTTAAGCAAAGTTCCAGTTCTGCTGCTCTACTCATATCTGGCAGGATTATACTTCTATGTTTTATTTTCTTATCTGACCATTATGGCAACTAAGTTATTTGTATGTAATTTTATTGTCTTTAGTTGTTCCGCATCCTTGGTGTTCTCAGAATGCTTCATCTCTGCTGTTTAATTTTCTTTCAGCTCTTCTTCTGCATTTAAATGATTGCTCTTTATGTAGATTGCTAGCGGGCAAATGTCGCTTAACTTCTATCATCAGCGGTCAGGACTTCTTTTATTTAATAGTGTTCTGAGATAGTCAGGCCGAGAGGGTGAACACCTGGATTCTGATCTCTGGCCCTTAGGAGGTCTGGGCTTACTTTCAGAAGCCTTTATTTTCAGACTGTTGATAATGCAATTGGCACCTTCCTTTTCTTCTGTAAATTCTATTCCCTGTTTCGTTACTAGGTACCTTTCAGGCAGTAAATCATTTTCTTGATCCCTGACAGAGAACCTTTCATTCATTTACCTCTGTATTTTTAAATCCTACCATGTTAATCATGACAGGTTCAAGAAAGAATTGACTTCCTTTCTTTTTGAGGGCTCTGTGGATGAAATCTTGATCCCATTGAAGTAGACAGGAGTTTTACTAGTGACTTTTCTGGGGCTAGGATTTCACCTGATGGGATTACCCTCATGCAGTTCACATTTGTGCAATACAAGCACCCATGGAGTGAGCTAGCTCTAGGTGCTTTGCATCTGTAATCCTTGCAAAGTATGATAGCCATTAGAATGAGATTTGAAATACAGACATTCCATCTGAATTAACATATTATTCAGCTTTGAGATTTTCAAAATAGAAACTATCTTGCTTCTAAAATAACATGGTTAACAAAAGAGAAAAATTACTTATTCTATAGCAGCTGCCATTTTTTGCTGCTAACAGAAATGAACTGACAAGAAGAAACTCATTTTGCTTAGAAGACAATGGAAAATTATGGATTTAAGGCAAGTTTCAGTATATATTTTAATTTTTGTTTGTTTAATGTTATTTTAGTGTTAGATGATATCTGGGAATTTTAGTTTAAGATAGATAACATACAAACTCCTCATTTCTATTCCCTTCGCTGTTTCTTTTGCCCATCACTCAAACCAGACAACTCCCCCAGAATATCCAACCTTCTTGATTTGCCCAACCTAAGAACTAGATGTAGCCTATTGTCTGTTCCAGAACCCACCAATCTTCCACCTGCAGCTCGACTTGGCACTCCACACCACCTTCCCTCTGCAAGGACTGGTCTGAGAGTAACCTGGCTGAAGAAATTGGAGAGCTGATTCTCAGAGATACAGGATGCAGATTATGTCCAGCTGAAGTATATGGTAATAAGAGCAAGTGATGTTAAATAATTTGTATCTAGGCAGCACAAGTAGCAAAACCTTTAATATAAGATTGCTTGACACTTCCCATTATAAGATACTGATTTCAATTACCTATAACTTTGCCAAACTAACAGTTTGGCTAAAATTTTCTATGCCAGGTGTGTGCCTCAGGCTGAATTATTGCAGAAAATTTCAGCAAAAATGGTTCAGCCATTTCTCAGAATGAGGTTAAGAAAAATATATTTTGCCCATGTTATATTCTTAAAATCATTTTGTTGAGAAGTTTTAGCACCTTCAAGCTTTGAAGCAGGGACTTGAAATTTGGCAAGTGTTAGAGATATGCCTTTTACCATATAAGTAAAAATTGGCCCAAATCTGGTCAAGTTATGAACCTATGAAACTCTCAGTTCACACATACACAGTAGAAGCTTGTTAGTTTGGCAGCTAAATGTTCTGAACATTCCATTATGCTCTATCTTCTCACAGCACCTATATGCCAACCAGACTGTATATGTGCCATCCCCAAAAGTAATAAGCATGTTGGCTCCAGTTCAGGAGTATGGGGGCTGAGCAGGACTTTCCTGCAATTGCTCCTCTCTGCAAGCCAAGGGCTGCTAAGGTCCTGGGCACAAGACCCAAGAGTAAGAAAATGGTCTCATGCATTCTTCATGTTCCCCCTGCTGGTGTCCAGGCAGCATGGAGAAGGAGGAAACCTGCCTGGAACACAGAGGGCTGAAGAGTCAGATTTGGCAAGGTGAGTGGTGAGTGGCAGGGGGACTGGGACTAAGTACTGAGGGAAAGACTGGAATTGGAGGTGCTAATGGAGGGGGGGAAAGAGACAGGCTGGGATGACAACTAGTTGGGAAGGCCAAGGACAGAAGGTTCTGGAACCATGAAAGAACACTATCCTTAGAATCTAGAACAGAACCCAGGATTTCTGAGTCTCATCATTCCTCTATCTGTAAATAGTGGTGAAACAATGACAAAATATATGCCCCATCTCCTTCTTCTGGCTGGCCCATATATATGATGCCAGTCCACTATATGAGTTACTTTGTTGGTTGAGTGGCATAGATCTGCGCTATGGATCTAAAGATTGTAACCTCATTGATGTACCATGTGGTAATCATAGAAGATTAGAGTTGGAAGGGACCTCAGGAGGTCATCTATCCAACCCCCTACCTCAAAGCATGATCAACCCCAACTAAATCATTCCAGTCAGGACTTTGTTAAGCTGGGCCTTAAAAATCTCTAAGGATGGAGATTCCACCACCTCCCTAGGTAACCCATTCCAGTATTTTCACTGCCCTCCCAGTGAAATACTTTTTCCTAATATCCAACCTAGACCTCCCCCACTGCAACTTGAGACCATTGTTCCTTGTTCTGACATCTGCCACCACTGAGAAAAGCTGAGCTCCATCCTCTTTGGAACCCTCCTTCAGGTAGTTGAAGGCTGCTATCAAATGTCCCCTCACTCTTCTTTTCTGCAGATTAAATAGGCCCAGTTCCCTCAGCATCTCCTCATAAGTAATGTACCCCAGCCCCTAATAATTGTTGTTGCCCTCCGCTGGACTCTCTCCAATTTGTCCACATCCTTTCCGTAGTGGGGGGCCCAAAATTAGATACAATACTCCAGATGTAGCCTTACCAGTGCCAAATATAGGGGAATGATCACATCCCTCGATCTGCTGGCAATGACCCTACTTATCAGGGCCAGTGCAAGGAGGTTTAATGCCCCAGATGAAATTTCCACCTTGCGCCGTCCCCCTCCTCCCCCCCGCGGCAGTTCCCTGCCCCCGCCACCCTGAGGTGCCTCCCCCTTCGGCAGCTCCCCGCCTCCCCTTCCCTCGGCCCGGGAAGCCACGTGCAGTAGCTCCCTGCCCCAGCTCACCTCTGCTCCACCTCCTCCCCGAGCATGCCGCCACTCCTCCTGCCTCCCAGGCTTGCGGAGCCAATCAGCTGTTTGGCATGCAAGCCTGGGAGAGGGAGAAGCAGAGCAGGGCGGTGCCCAAGGGAGGAGGCGGAGCAGAGGTGAGCTGGGGCAGGGAGCGGTTCCCCTGTGCACTGTGCCGCCCTCCCGCCCCCCGTTACTTGCTGCAGGCGGCCTTCCCCCCGCCCCCTGCCCCAGCTCATCTCCGCTCCACTGCCACCCCCAACCACAAGTGGTTGCACCAGCCATGCTACTTATACAGCCCAAAATGCCATTGGCCTTCTTGGCAATAAGGGCACACTGCTGACTCTTATCCAGCTTCTCATCCACTATAACCCCTAGATCCTTTTCTGCAGAACTGCTGCCTAGCCACTCGGTCCCTACTCCGTAGTGGTGCATGGGATTCTTCTGTCCTAAGTGCAGGACTCTGCACTTGTCCTTGCTGAACCTTGTCAAAGCTGAATCCCAACTCTGTCACTCCGAGTGCAGAAGTGGAGCTCACAAGGATTTTAAAAAATAATACTTCTGCTCCAGGCTTGTATTAAACTCCCAAGGTTAGAACTTTTCTCTGCTCTTGACTTGGTAAATGCTGCCACCACCCAAATGCAAGAAAACCCAACCCCTTTGAACCCAGGAAGGAGCACTTCGGAATTCCTTTCTGTGGGGTACCCTCAAGCCCTTTCACCCCTCCTCCAGGGAAGAGCTGAGAAAGAAAATTAAGAAAATAAGAAAATTAAAGGAATTGGCACCTGAAATTGCAAGCCCATTAGCAAGAATTTTTAATGAATCTGAAAACTCGGGATTTGTACCAAATGATTGGAGAATTGTTAATATAGTTCCTATTTTTAAGAAAGGGAAAAAAAAGTGATCTGGGTAACTACAGGCCAGTTAGTTTGACATCTGTAGTATGTAAGGTCCTGGAAAAAATTTTGAAGGAGAAATTAGTTAAGGACATTGAAGTCAATGGTAAATGGGACAAAATACAACATGGTTTTACAAAAGGTAAATCATGCCAAACCAACCTGATCTCCTTTTTTGAAAAGGTAACAGATTTTTTAGATAAAGGAAATGCAGTGGATCTAATTTACCTAGATTTCAGTAAGGCATTTGATACTGTGCCACATGGGGAATTACTAGTTAAATTGGAGAAGATGGGGATCAATATGAACATCAAAAGGTGGATAAGGAATTGGTTAAAGGGGAGACTGCAACGGGTCCCACTGAAAGGCGAACTGTCAGGCTGGAGGGAGGTTACCAGTCGAGTTCCTCAGGGATCAGTTTTGGGACCAATCTTATTTAATCTTTTTATTACTGACCTTGGCACAAAAAGTGGGAGTGTGCTAATAAAGTTTGCAGATGATACAAAGCTGGGAGGCAGAGAAGGATCGGGATATTATACAGGAGGATCTGGATGACCTTGTAAACTGGAGTAATAGTAATAAGATGAAATTTAATAGTGAGAAGTGTAAGGTTATGCATTTAGGGATTAATAACAAGAATTTTAGTTATAAATTGGGGACGCATCAATTAGAAGTAATGGAAGAGGAGAAGGACCTTGGAGTATTGGTTTATCATAGGATGACTATGAGCTGCCAATGTGATATGGCTGTGAAAAAAAGCTAATGCGGTTTTGGGATGCATCAGGAGAGGCATTTCCAGTAGGGATAAAGAGCTTTTAGTACCATTATACAAGGCACTGGTGAGACCTCACCTAGAATACTGTGTGCAGTTCTGGTCTCCCATGTTTAAAAAGGATGAATTCAAACTGGAACAGGCACAGAGAAGGACTACTAGGATGATCTGAGGAATGGAAAACTTATGAAAGGAGACTTAAGGAGCTTGGCTTGTTTAGCCTAACTAAAAGAAGGTTGAGGGGAGATATGATTGCTCTCTATAAATATATCAGAGGGATAAATACAGGAGAAGGAGAGGAATTATTTCAGCTCAGCACCAATGTGGACACAAGAACAAATGGATATAAACTGCCACCAGGAAGTTTAGACTTGAAATTAGACAAAGGTTTCTAACCATCAGAGGAGTGAAGTTTTGGAATAGTCTTCCAAGGGAAGCAGTGGGGGCAAAAGATCTATCTGGCTTTAAGATTCTACTCCATAAGTTTATGGAGGAGATCGTATGATGGAATAATGTGATTTTGGTATTTAATTGATCTTTAGGCCTAATCCCCTGAGATGGGATATTAGATGGATGGGATCTGAGTTACCCAGGAAGAATTTTCTGTAGTATCTTGCTAGTGAATCTTGCCCATATGCTCAGGGTTTAGCTGATTGCCATATTTGGGGTCGGGAAGGAATTTTCCTCCAGGGCAGATTGGAGAGGCCCTGGAGGTTTTTCGCCTTCCTCTGTAGCATGGGGCACAGGTCACTTGAGGGAGGCTTCTCTGCTCCTTGAAGTCTTTAAACCACGATTTGAGGACTTCAATAGCTCAGACATAGGTAAGGTTTTTCGTAGGAGTGGGTGGGTGGGTGAAATTCTATGGCCTGCGTTGTGCAGGAGGTCAGACTAGATGATCAGAATGGTCCCTTCTGACCTTAGTATCTATGAATCTATGAAAACAAAAGGAAATTAGCTGTGGCCACCAGCTAATCAAACAACATGCACAAACTTCTTAGGACACCAAAAATCCAACCCTGTTCTTAAAAAAGGTAAATTTTATTAAAAACAAAAAGAAAATACATCTGGAATTTAGGCTTTTCCTAGATTTTTAAAGAGCAATTCCAAAAATCAAGCACCCAAAGTAACTTTCTTGGGGGTTCAGCTTAAAGGTTACAAGCAAACAAAAGCATCTGGCATTAGCACAGAGGAGTCCACCAGCCAATAAGAAATAAAAAAATAACACTAGTTGCACCTAGCTAAACATTCTGATCTACTTACACATTTGGAGTTCAGATAAATAGTTCTAGTCATGATCTGATAATTTATGATCATATCTGGCTTAAGCTGCTTATAGCATGGCTGCTCTGTCCCCACCCAGAGAACAACAGTCAAAAGGAAAGTTTCTTTCCCAATTTTAAAAAGTTCTACTTTCCCATTGGCTCTTTTGTCAGGTGCCCACTTTTTTTTTCTTTACCTAGGGGACATTTTAACCCTTTACAGGTAAAGGAAGTAAAGAACAGCTACCAAGAGGGATTTTACAGCTAACTGGTTGTCATTCAAAGGGAGCTATCCCTCCCCCCTTATTTATCACAAACCTCATCAGATTTCTTTTGGCCCAATCCTCCAATTTGTCTAGTCACTCTGGAACCATCCCTACCATCCAGCATATCTACCTCTCACCCCAGTTTAGTGTCATCTGAAGACTTGCTCAGGGTGCAATACATCCCACCGTCCAGATCATAAATGAAGATGTTAACAAAACCAGCCCCAGGACTGAATCCCTGGTGCACTCTGCTTGATATCGGCTGCCAATTAGACATTGAGCCATTGATCATACCCATTGAACTTGACAATCTAGCCAGCTTTCTATCCACCAGTCTATTAATCCAATCCATACTTTTTTAACTTGCTGGGAAGAATACTGTGGGAGACCGTATCAAAAGCTTTGCTAAAGTCAAGGTATATCATGTCCACCACTTTCCCCATATCCACAGAGCCAGTTATTTCATCATAGAAGGCAATCAGGTTGGTCAGGCATGACTTGCTATTGGTGAATCCATGTTGACTGTTCCTGATCACCTTCCTCTCCTCCAGGTACTTCAAAAGGATTCCTTGAGGATCAAATCCATGATTTATCCAGGGAATGAGGTGAGTCAATATAGTTCCATGCTATGGAACTGATTTTTTTCACTTTTCTTTTTTAAAAACTTAAGAAATTATGTCCTAAACCTGAGTGTGAGAAATTATGTCCTAAACCTGAGTGCATTCTTTGAGTGGTGCAAAGGCAGCAGAACAGGGCAGAGAATCTGCCCTGAAGTATTGATTGTGGCCCCTTGACTTTTTCCTCTAACTTTTCTCAAGTCAGAAAGGTTGAACACCACTGACATTTAACATGTGGTAGTGAAAGACTCCAGTGCCTTGGAGTAAGTCACAGACAAGCTAATGCAAAACAATGTAGAGGTACAATTTTTCCACTCTTTGTGACAAACATCCTATTTGTTACATTATCACAAGCAATATAAATCCAGGGCTTCATGTAGCTTCTTCACACACATTCAAAGCAGAGTGGGATTTCTTACAGTAACACATGCCTACAGAATTATTACTTTGGTGCTACTCATCTTCCCCTGGCTACTTTTACTTCTCTGCTTGGAGCTTGCACCGAACCATGAAACAGTCTCTTACATAATTAAAAACAGTATTTTAAACTCAGTTGTCTGTGGAGCTTTGTAAACATTTGCCATTTGAACCTTGGCACTAGAAGTTTTCACAAACCTTGCTGCAGCCAAAACACTTTTCAAAGCAAAATTTGGATTCTTCAACCTTAGCTTTAGTTAGCACAGTTTGTCTCTTACATATTCTATAAAAAATAAAACCACCAGTACCATTTAGTGTGTCATTTAGGAAGAATGGATTTTATTATGGCCAGTCTTCATCAAGAATAGCATCTTGGTTACACTGTAGAGATAAGCAGAGATAATGTAAAATTGTCTGAGGCTATGTATACACTAAAGATGGTATAAGTTATGTTGCTCAGGGGTGTGAATAAGCCACCCCTCTGAATGACATAAATTATGATGATCTAAGCACCGGTGTGGACAGTGCTATGTCAGCAGAAGAGCTTCGCCTGCCAGCATAGGTACCAATGCTCATGGGGGCTAGAGTCATTAAGTCAACGGGAGAGATCTCTCATGTTGATTTAGAGCGTCTGCACTAGCAGTGCTACAGCAGTGCAGCTGTATCTGTGCAGCTTCACTTCTGTAAGCTCTGTAGTGTAGCCATAACATGGGCGTTTGTTGGCAGAAGGCATATAGTGTCAAATTAGGCCAATAAAACTTGATGGATTGGGCTAAATGGGATACTTTGGGGATAGCGTACTTTGACCATCAGGTGCAGCAAATCTATTTTTTGAAACCTCTTATGCAGTGATTCTGTTAAAAAAATGCTACTTAAGTATGCATCTGCCCAGCCTCAGCCAGAGTTTTCCCTCCTGCTCAACAACTATAAACACATGGAGTTAGCATTGCATACTGTAAATTACGTTGGGGTACAGACAGATTGTACTTAGCTATGAAAGGACAGCTCCTCAGCTTGCGATAATTGTTGTAGCTCCATTGAAATTAACAGAGCTATGATAATTTATAGCATGTGAGGATCTGCCCTGTATTGTTTAGCATTGACAAATACGGGTAAAACTAGTGTGGTTCTGATTTAGGCTCATAGGGACTTCCCTGGTCAGGATCTGCTTTTACAAAAGTAAAACCAGGGTTTGTTTGGAATTGGGTCCCAGTTGATCTGAACCCCCGAGGTAACAGTCCTCAGCCTACAGGAAATGCTTCCAGTTTTGACCCATTTCTGCTTACAACCATTATTGTTATTGACCTGATATGTATGCACATATTCCTCCATTGCTTTAAACAATAAGACAAGTCTTTGCCAATAATGTATACATATCACATTGTATAACATGGGGTTGGTTTTCAAAAGTGCTCAGCATTGATCTCATTCTGCTCTCATGAAACTCAGTGCTAAGACTCCCATTCAGAGCAGAGATAGGGCAACACAGAATGCTTTTAAAATTTTTCCCCATCCCTTCTCACCCTCCACAAATCAGTAAACAAGACCAGACAGATTTTGAATGAATTCAACATTTTCCCCTTCATGAAGATTGCTATTTAGCTTAGTAATTCATTACAGCTAAGAGGAACTTTTAAAAACTACTTTTAAAAACTGATTTTCAACTATTTTATTTGAGATTTTGTCCATAAGATTTAAACATTTTACAGATGAACTTGTAGTTTCAAGAGCCATTTCTCAGCGAAACTATAGATAGCCTTAAGTTCTCAGTGCATGACTTTGATGATGGATTTTTTTGCAACTTTTATAACAGCTTTAATAAGGCACTGCTAAAAAAAACAGCTAAGCAAGTAAATAAATACCCCAAACAAATTATAACATGTATAGATGGGTTGGTATCAAAATATCCCCTTGCCTCCAGGAAGCATCATAGTATCCCCCATGTTAAAGATGATTTCTCAGTCTCTCTCATTATGCATCCCACACAGCAGAACTTCTTTGTCATGGGGGGAAATATATATACACAGTACATGAAGTACAGTATTAATTTTAGTACTAACACTAAATGATGTTGTTAAAGACTGTCAATGTTCAATCTGGAGAGGCTGCTATGTTGCTACCTTTCTGTTTGCCAAGACATGAATTATTTGTCTCCCACAAATGGCTCATTAAAAATAAATACTGTATGAACCTTCCAAACTTCGGGAGAGTCTCACAAAAAACACTGTTTCCAGAAGTGATTATGCAGAATTTCAAACAGACTTCAGACTTGAGACTGATTCAGTGTCTATAGCTGCCATTGCCTTGTGCAACTATTCATAGGAATCCAGCACCCCGAGTGAGAGGATGCTTATTTTGGCATCTAATAAGGAAGGTTTTATTCTCTTCCCAGAATTCTGCTTTAAGAAAGTGCATATAATTTAGGCTTGTTTTTATGTCACTTCTAAGAATCAGAATCTTTTTCATGTATGGCTAAATAAATAAATCCAAAGCTGGAAAGAAATCCCAAATTTCTAGAGTGTTTTTGTGTGTGTACTATTTAATGTACACTCTACTAGGCTAATCATTCTAGCACATCTCCACGGTGTGAACTGAGTAAAAAGCTGGACCTAGTTACATGGCTAGGTGAGTGGGGAGCAAGAAACAGTAGAGGTAAGGAATTGTTTTTCTGTACAAATATGCATGGCCAAATGCTCAAAACATTGGGCATACTTGCTGAAGTGGGATATTACCTGGGCATACATGCACCTACACTGATCATCTCAGGCCAGGTCTACACTAGAACCTTTTGCTGGTAACGTAATACCAGTTAGGGGTGATTTTTTTTATGATGTTGAAATATCAGCAAAACCCTGGTGTAGAGATACTTATATGATCACAAAAATATACAGTTTATATATAGTATAGTTTATTTTAGTCATGGAACCAATGTAAGATATATTGGTAAAAGCTGGTATAAGCTGAGTCTACACTAGGAAGGTTTGCTGGAACAGCTACACAAGCTAACATTTTCTACTGTAGAATAGGCTTCAGATCATGCACGTACAGTAACTCCTCACTTAAGGTTGTCCTGGTTAACCTTGTTTCGTTGTTACTTTGCTGATCAATTCGAGAACATGCTCATTTAAAGTTGTGCAATGCTCCCTTATCAGGTAGTTTGGCAGCCACTGCTTTGTCCAGTGCTTACAGGAAGAGCAGCCCATTGGAGCTAGCTGGTGGGGGTTTGCAACCAGGGTGGGCCAGCAGCCCCCCCATCCGCTCCCCTAAGTTCCCTGTCCAGTGGCAGCCGCCCAGCAGGCTATCAATTGTAGGGCAGTTCAGCTTCCCCTCCCCCACACTGCCATGTACTGCTCCTGCCCTCTGCCTTGGAGCTGCTCCTGGGAGCCTCCTGTTTGCTGTGCAGGGGGGTGGGGAATAGGGGTGCTAATGTCAGGATGCCCCCTCCCCCTGCTCCTGCCCCCCCACTCCTGTATCTTATCTCCAAGGATCAGGGTTGGGGGACATGACAGGGCTCAGGATCAGGGCCAGCTCTAGGCACCAGCAAAACAAGCAGGTGCTTGGGGTGGCACATTTCTAGGGGCGGCATTCCGGTGCCAGCCATGCCGCCCCTATAAATATGCCCCCGCCGCCCCAGCTCACCTCCACTCCGCCTCTGCCTGCTCCCCTAAGCTTGCCGCTGGCACACCGCTTCTCCCCCCTCCCTCCCTCCCTCCCAGGCTTGCCACACGCGAAGCAGCTGTTTGGCACGGCAAGTCTGGGAGGGAGGGAGGGAGGAAAAGCTGAGCGGCGGTGCGCTCGGGAGAGGTGGCGGTGGTGGAGCAAAGGTGAGCTGGGGCAGGGAGCAGTTTCTCTACCCCCCCCCCCCCATTACTTCCTGCGCTCCACCCCCCTTGCTCACCTCTGCTCCGCTTCCCTGAACGCGCTGCCTCTCCCTCGCCTGAGAGGGATGGGGGAGAAGCAGAGTGGCAGCATGTTCAGGAGAGCAGGCGGACTGGAGGGAAGTGAGGGTGGGGGATTGCGGGGGGGGGAGCCACAGGAAGCAATGGGGGGGAAATGCGGCATGCCCGGTAGAGGAGGCGGGGCCAGGGATTTGGGGAAAGGGTTAGGAAGGGGAGGAGTTGGGGCAGAGCCGCTGGCAGGGGGGCACGAAAAAAAAAGCAGCGGTGGCCAAAAATTTTTTTTGCTTGGGGCAGCAAAAGTCCTAGAGCCAGCCCTGCTCAGGATGGAGGGAGCAGCTGCTGTCTTAACTTGTTGATCTACTTTAAAAGGCAGTGCACTTAGAGTGGGGTCAGCGTACTTAAAGGGAAAATGCACGTCTCTCTTCACACACACTCACGGAGTGCGTGTGTCTCTCTTGCTCACACACACACGCACACAGTGTGTCTCTGTCTCCCATGTTGTGTCCCCTCCCTCCATTTGTGCTACATTTGCTTAAAGTAGCATTTTTCAGGAACATAACTACAACATTAAGCAAGGAGTTGCACATTCAGATTCCCCTTTTGAACATATCATTTCCCCATCTGCATGCAAAAGCAGGAGTTGGATCAGTCAAATACAAGTGCAAATTTGCTCATTTTTTGCACACGTCTCCACCTTCATTTAAAAAATTTTTGGTCTGTAGCTAAAATTTGTGCTTTAAATGTACTGAACCTCATAATTTATTTTTTATGAGATTTTCACCCAAAATACCAGAAACCTTGCAAAAGTCTAAAGATTTCCATGATCTTGGTGTAAAGTCTTGCAAACAGTTCTTTAAAAAGAGGTTTTGGCTGCAACTGAACTGGAAAATAAACTACTGGACTTGGCCTATAACCAAATTGTAGGGTGAGGTTTTGAATTTAGGACTTTAGAGTTCAACCTCTGCCCCTATACCTGACCTCTGAAGGGATTCAGACCTGAGGCTCCAAGTGCAGCCCATCTCTAGCTTAAAATTAAACCTAGAAAGCTGAAAATAAAAACTGAAAACAGTGATATTTCATAGCATGTTTTAGTGGCAGCTTTATTGCCCCATTTTGTCTCACTGCTTTATTGAAGCACCTTGACAATTGTTTAACAGATGTTAAACAAGAAAAAAAAGAAAGGTTTCCCCGTAATTGAGGTTATCTTTTTCTTTGAAGGAATGTGACTATGACATTGTACTGTATTTCCTTTACATCTGTCTCTGAGTGGGAGGTTGTTTTCTGTTTGTAAAAAGGGACATGTTCAAAATATGTTCCTAAAATGTCTCTTTAAATCTCCCTATTGCTGTATTAATGCCATGCTATCTGCAAATGGTTCTGGAACCTTTCAAGGAGGCCTGTCCATTTGACTGTTGCCTCCCATCAAGAATTCCAATCTGCTGATTAATGGCCCAACCCTAAAGTCCTTAGCCCCTCAGTGCACATCAAAGCCTTGCAAAGCTTTTGCTCAAAGCTGACCAAGAGAGAGGTAAGAAGTAATTTCCACTGGTTTGCTTTTCAAAGGCGAAGAGATCCAATTAACACAAAAGGAGTTTCTACACACATACGGAAATCAAAATACAGAGGGGCAAGATCTACTAGAGAGCACTGTTACCATTACAGTATGACTGTGCTAAGATTGTTCTTGAAAACATATTTGTGTTTTAGCATCTCTTACCTCAGTCACACAAACAACACAATACACAGACTGCACAGGCTGAGTCTGCAGAACCATACTCAGACCCAAGACTCAACCAGTGAAAGTGGGAGTATCATAGGGAAGCAGAATACCAATGGGCACCATTAATGGGTTCTACTCCCACAGGTACAGAAGACTGCATGTGATGCGAGTGTGCTGATGTTAACGGGGTTGCTTCCATGCTAATGTCCCATACTAAGACAATGCACACAACACAGCAGTTTCAGTGAGATTTGATACAGCTCTGTGACACTATGATGCCAGAATCTATTTTCATAGATTCATCAAGTCCAAGGCTGGAAGGGACCACTGTGATTGAGTAGTCTAACCTCCTCCAGAACACAGGTCACTGAAATTCCCTGAAAACGTGCACAGTTTCAGTCACTGCATTTGAAAGGCCACCCACACCTAGTGTCAAAAAGCCCTCCCATTGCATGGACTTTATCAGCCTTGTTTCAGGACTGGGGTCATGTGTACTGCTATGGGACTTATGCTAACTAAAGTAAGTCAAACTCTCTATGCCTTAATTTCTCCATCTGTGAAATGGGAATAAAGATACTGACACCACAGGGATATTTTCAGGCTAAATTCACTAAACGTTTTAAGATCTTTATGGGGCAGATGGTATGGAAGAGTAAACATATTACAGTGACAGAGCTTGCATAGCAATTCAGGCTCAAAGTCATCTGGACACCTCTGTGCTCAGGCATTGTCTAGAAAAGAGTTCAACCACTGTGACGTGCTTCTGGTTGCCAACTTGGGAAGTCCAAAGTGCCAAGAGCCCTGTGTCATTTTAGCCTGTGTTGAGTAAACTGTTCAAATATAAGAACAAAAACCTTTTGTGGCTCCAACAATAAAAAGAGAACTTGAAAGCAGGTGACACCACCTGTTCCCTTTTAATTCCAGTCAAACAATTTCTTCCCTAAAAGGACTCAGTAGAGGAGAAGGGAAGAGAGTGGCCAATAGTCACTCTCAGTCCAGGACAGAAAGTTGCAATAGTGGCTCTGGCTCCACATTGAGCCCATTGTAGAGGCAGCAGCTTATCAGTGCCAGAAGACTACTCCCTCTGTACAACAGCAACAATGGGCAATATCTGCCTCCCGCAAAGCTCTGGATCAAACAGACATGCAGAACTGTATGCAGGCCAGCACTCACCAATCTTCAGATCATGCCACATTGCTTCACTTAGGTAGGTTCCAAGGGCCATCCATTAGTGAGAAAGACTAGAGCCTAACTGAAATGCTCTGATAATTTTAATTAAGCTCATCATATCCACAAACCTGGTAACTCTAGTGAAACATTTGCACCTTAAAAAAAAAAAAAGAAAGGACTACAACCAGCTCACTGAACCTGCTGTGCTTTCTTCGCAAGTTCCCACAGTTTCTAATGCCCTCAAATAAAAGGCCCATCATGGTACACAGAATCAGATGTTCTTTCCAGTTTGTCAAATTAGGCATAAGGACAGCAAACTGTTAGGGCAGAGGCTCTATGCTCCCTAATGGCACTACCGTCCCTCACTACAGACCTAGCCTTCACAAAAATAGAATACCAGAATTCCAAAGAGCAAGGAACACGGAACTAAATTCTTTGGGGTGCAAGGTAATAATCCCTTTTGGAGGCAAACTTGAGAGAGGATTTTGCATTGTACTTCAACATTACTTTTATATCAGCTTGTATTTCTGTGCACACCACAAAGCTTTATGAGATATCAAGAGAAGAAATGGTTCCTCCAAGACGCATTAACAACCAAAACCAAAACTTCAAACACAGAAGTCATCTCACAGAATGATAGAAAACCAAGTTCATGCTCAGTATAAATACTGAGGGTTGTCTAGTGATTAGAACAGAGGTGATTAAAACAGAGAATTTGGAGTGAAAATTTCCAAGATTGATTCCCACCCCCATCATTACTTTTGTGTGTTGCCTTGGGAAAATCATTTAGGCCCTGATTTTCAGAAGTGGCCAGTAACTTTGGTGCCTCAATTTTTTGGGGCCATATTTAAGATACTTTGGGCCTGATTTCCAGAAGCACTGATAACTCATCTCCAACTGATGTCAACTGCAGCTGCTCAGCACCTCTGAAATGAGGCCTTTGGTATCTCAAGTTGGGCACCTGAAAATTGGAAAGTTTTGGCCCAACCTCTTTGGCCCAAACCCTTGAGTCATGGTGTGTTGTGCTCAGCACAGGACCTAATGTAATATAGATAAAGTGACTGTAAGATATCTTTCATTTCCACTGATCTTGAAGCCGCCTAAGGGATAAACCAGCTTTGGGCATAACTGACAGAAGCCTAAGTTATGCCAGCTAAAGTGGTTTTCTAGGACCTTGCAGTCTGCTCAAGAATGTCCTCTGCGCCTGAAGGATGAGTGAATGACATAGAGTCAGCTACATGCCATGGATCGCCCCTATGTCTTTTAGGGCAGCTCTCAGTCACCTTTGTGTTGTTGGAACAACACCAAAGAGATAGAGTGAGAGCCTAAGCCCTGGTCCTTCTTTTCTGTTTCACTATTTGTAAAATGGGGTTGATTCTAATCTGCATCACAGAAGTTTTATTAAATGCAATGGAGATGCTTGCAAAGTGCTTTGAAGGCTCTGATGACAGGCCACAGAGGTGCCAAAGAACATAATTCTTTGCTGAAGATAGTAATGGGATAATAATTGTAGATCGTGCCAAACCAACCTGATCTCCTTTTTTGAAAAGGTAACAGATTTTTTAGATAAAGGAAATGCAGTGGATCTAATTTACCTAGATTTCACTAAGGCATTTGATACCGTGCCACATGGGGAATTATTAGTTAAACTGGAGAAGATGGGGATCAAATGAACATCAAAAGGTGGATAAGGAATTGGTTAAAGGGGAGACTGCAACGGGTCCTACTGAAAGGCGAACTGTCAGGTTGGAGGGAGGTTACCAGTGGAGTTCCTCAGGGATCGGTTTTGGGACCAATCTTATTTAATCTTTTTATTACTGACCTTGGCACAAAAAGTGGGAGCGTGCTAATAAAGTTTGCAGATGATAGAAAGCTGGGAGGTATTGCCAATTCGGAGAAGGATCGGGATATTATACAGGAGGATCTGGATGACCTTGTAAACTGGAGTAATAGTAATAAGATGAAATTTAATAGTGAGAAGTGTAAGGTTATGCATTTAGGGATTAATAACAAAAATTTTAGTTATAAGTTGGGGACGCATCAATTAGAAGTAACGGAAGAGGAGAAGGACCTTGGAGTATTGGTTGATCATAGGATGACTATGAGCTGCCAATGTGATATGGCTGTGAAAAAAGCTAATGCGGTTTTGGGATGCATCAGGAGAGGCATTTCCAGGAGGGATAAGGAGGTTTTAGTACCATTATACAAGGCACTGGTGAGACCTCACCTAGAACACTGTGTGCAGTTCTGGTCTCCCATGTTTAAAAAGGATGAATTCAAACTGGAGCAGGTACAGAGAAGTGCTACTAGGATGATCCGAGGAATGGAAAACTTGTCTTATGAAAGGAGACTTAAGGAGCTTGGCTTGTTTAGCCTAACTAAAAGAAGGTTGAGGGGAGATATGATTTTTCTCTATAAATATATCAGAGGGATAAATACAGGAGAGGGAGAGGAATTATTTCAGCTCAGCACCAATGTGGACACAAGAACAAATGGGTATAAACTGGCCACCAGGAAGTTTAGACTTGAACTCAGACGAAGGTTTTTAACCATCAGAGGAGTGAAGTTTTGTAATAGCCTTCCAAGGGAAGCAGTGGGGGCAAAAGATCTATCTGGCTTTAAGATTCTGCTTGATAAGTTTATGGAGGAGATGGTATGATGGGATAATGGGATTTTGGTAAGTAATTGATCTTTAAATATTCACAGTCAATAGGCCTAATCCCCTGAGATGGGATATTAGATGGATGGGATCTGAGTTACCCAGGAAGGAATTTTCTGTAGTATCTGGCTGGTGAATCTTGCCCATATGCTCAGGGTTTAGCCGATTGCCATATTTGGGTTCGGGAAGGAATTTTCTTCCAGGGCAGATTGGAGAGGCCCTGGAGGTTTTTCGCCTTCCTCTGTAGCATGGGGCACGGTTGACTTGAGGGAGGCTTCTCTGCTCCTTGAAGTCTTTAAACCATGATTTAAGGACTTCAATAGCTCTGACATGGGTGAGGTTTTTCATAGGAGTGGGTGGGTGAGATTCTGTGGCCTGCGCTGTGCAGCAGGTCAGACTAGATGATCAGAATGGTCCCTTCTGACCTTAGTATCTATGAATAAATGTACCTTTATAAGATCTAAGTACTCTGGTGGTGGGCGTCATTAGATTAGACAGCAGCAAACAAATCTGGAATCCCCTTCTGAATGTACACGCTAAGTGGAATTTGACAAAGGGAAACATTTTCATACTTTGGTTTCACTGAACTAGTTTCATGTCATCCCCTCTGATATGATATTGGTTGCTCATACCACATCCCTTTTCATACGTGGTCCTTCTGCACTCTATTTTCTTTTGGACTTCCCTTGCTCTCATTTTTTCTTTAGGTTATTTTATGCTCCTATTTTTGTTTCTGTTTTTTATTGTTTATTCATCATGATATACTTGCACTACTAAGAAACGTATGTTAGAATTACAAAGGTGTGAAAGGTTTATATAGAAGCCAAATCCTGCCAGAAATGAAGGTCTGTTCAGTATATTATATATTAATGTTCACCTCAAGTTCAGGTTAGGGAAAGGGGCCCAAACGTGGAGTGGTACTGTTTGCCTAGCCTAACTGTCCCATCTCACACATTGCCCTATAGAACATTTTATAGATGGGGGAAGGAGAGTGTAACAGTTGGACACCTGGAACAAAACTGGGACAACAGGTTTTCAGCTTCCTCAGGGGTACCTGGGGAGAGTGGAGGAGGCCACCTACTTTAGAAAGAGTCTAATGGGCAGACTGTAGGCTGTCAGGCACCTGTAAAGACATCAAGAGGTAAATAAGAGGCTCCACACAGTTTAAAGTAGTGGGTCTCCACCTTTTCTGATCCCTCCCAGTTAGCCAGGATCTACCTAAGGACAACCCGCCCCCCCCCCCCGTTTAGCAGTTTGGGAAGTGAAGGGTGAGCACAAACCCTGATACCTGTTTGCTACTCCCTTGGAGATCACTGCCCCCAGGCTGAGAACCCAAGCCCTAGAGGAAGGCAGCATCTACAGAAGGATGCCCCCTCCCCCTGCTCCTGCCCCCCCACTCCTGTATCTTATCTCCAAGGATCAGGGTTGGGGGACATGACAGGGCTCAGGATCAGGGCCAGCTCTAGGCACCAGCAAAACAAGCAGGTGCTTGGGGTGGCACATTTCTAGGGGCGGCATTCCGGTGCCGGCCATGCCGCCCCTATAAATGTGCCCCCGCCGCCCCAGCTCACCTCCACTCCGCCTCTGCCTGCTCCCCTAAGCTTGCCGCTGGCACACCGCTTCTCCCCCCTCCCTCCCTCCCAGGCTTGCCACACGCGAAGCAGCTGTTTGGCACGGCAAGTCTGGGAGGGAGGGAGGGAGGAAAAGCTGAGCGGCGGTGCGCTCGGGAGAGGTGGCGGTGGTGGAGCAAAGGTGAGCTGGGGCAGGGAGCAGTTTCTCTACCCCCCCCCCATTACTTCCTGCGCTCCACCCCCCTTGCTCACCTCTGCTCCGCTTCCCTGAACGCGCTGCCTCTCCCTCGCCTGAGAGGGATGGGGGAGAAGCAGAGTGGCAGCATGTTCAGGAGAGCAGGCGGACTGGAGGGAAGTGTGGGTGGGGGATTGCGGGGGGGGGGAGCCACAGGAAGCAATGGGGGGGAAATGCGGCATGCCCGGTAGAGGAGGCGGGGCCAGGGATTTGGGGAAAGGGTTAGGAAGGGGAGGAGTTGGGGCAGAGCCGCTGGCAGGGGGGGGCACGAAAAAAAAGCAGCGGTGGCCAAAAATTTTTTTTGCTTGGGGCAGCAAAAGTCCTAGAGCCAGCCCTGCTCAGGATGGAGGGAGCAGCTGCTGTCTTAACTTGTTGATCTACTTTAAAAGGCAGTGCACTTAGAGTGGGGTCAGCGTACTTAAAGGGAAAATGCACGTCTCTCTTCACACACACTCACGGAGTGCGTGTGTCTCTCTTGCTCACACACACACGCACACAGTGTGTCTCTGTCTCCCATGTTGTGTCCCCTCCCTCCATTTGTGCTACATTTGCTTAAAGTAGCATTTTTCAGGAACATAACTACAACATTAAGCAAGGAGTTGCACATTCAGATTCCCCTTTTGAACATATCATTTCCCCATCTGCATGCAAAAGCAGGAGTTGGATCAGTCAAATACAAGTGCAAATTTGCTCATTTTTTTGCACACGTCTCCACCTTCATTTAAAAAATTTTTGGTCTGTAGCTAAAATTTGTGCTTTAACTGTACTGAACCTCATAATTTATTTTTTATGAGATTTTCACCCAAAATACCAGAAACCTTGCAAAAGTCTAAAGATTTCCATGATCTTGGTGTAAAGTCTTGCAAACAGTTCTTTAAAAAGAGGTTTTGGCTGCAACTGAACTGGAAAATAAACTACTGGACTTGGCCTATAACCAAATTGTAGGGTGAGGTTTTGAATTTAGGACTTTAGAGTTCAACCTCTGCCCCTATACCTGACCTCTGAAGGGATTCAGACCTGAGGCTCCAAGTGCAGCCCATCTCTAGCTTAAAATTAAACCTAGAAAGCTGAAAATAAAAACTGAAAACAGTGATATTTTCATAGCATGTTTTAGTGGCAGCTTTATTGCCCCATTTTGTCTCACTGCTTTATTGAAGCACCTTGACAATTGTTTAACAGATGTTAAACAAAAAAAAAAAAAGAAAGGTTTCCCCGTAATTGAGGTTATCTTTTTCTTTGAAGGAATGTGACTATGACATTGTATTGTATTTCCTTTACATCTGTCTCTGAGCGGGAGGTTGTTTTTTGTTTTGTTTTGTTTTGTTTTGTTTTTATTAAGGAAATGAAAAGAGAAGCGCAATATTGCAAGAAGGCCAGTGGAAGCGGACTCTCCAAATGACTTCCTCCCTGGAACCATTGCTCCATATAGTATATTTTCCAATGTTATATTATGTGGGCCACAAAATGGCAGCTTCATTCTTTTCTCCAAAGGCAGCAGGGAGTTATTTGTTGATACTGGATAAATTAAGTACTAATGACCAAGTATGCAAACTCCATTTTTGCTTAAAGCTTCTATTCAGTAGGACTCCTACAGTTCTATCATTTGTTTATGTCAAGTGGTGGTTTAATGCTCAATGCTTCAGTACTGCAATCAACACAAGATTTAACCGTAGTACCTACATTAAATCATAGTGTTTTTAGGTGTCTCTATGTGGCCAGTTTCTGGCTAAAATTCATCTTCCACTAGTGAACAAATAAACAGTCCAATAAGTCTTAGCTACTTATTTTCCCTTTGAGAAGTCAGTCAGTTACAGTACCTGTCTTACCATCTACTCATTGTACCTCCCATATTATGAAGCTGATTGATTATTGATGAGTTATTATTTAAGTCTAGTGTAATGGCCCATGGGTCTCAAACACAGGCTTATGGATTCCCAGTTAGCCCTCACATCGTGGCCACCAATGGGCAAGCTCTCCCAGCTCTCTTGGGAGAGAAGAGCTAGCAGAAATGTGATCCCTCCCATGGGCTCCACCAGCAGGATCCTAATTGGGGGTGATGATCAGCCCCTGACCCCGAATTGGCCTCATCATGCCATTAAATCCAGGAGGCAGCACAGGAAGTTGTCTGAGCAGCTGAGAGACTTTGAGGGGCTGTTACCCTGGACCACCTACATCTCGATCTTGACATCTAGTTTCACAATCAAGTAACTGCAACGTTTCTTTAAAAGAAAACTGCAAGGATTAGTTGTAATGCCCTGGGCTTTTATTATGGTAGCGCATCAGGGCTCCAATTAGGCATATCAAGGTTCCTTCTCCACTCTGAACTCTGGGGTACAGATGTGGGGACCTGCCTGAAAGACCCCCTAAGATTCTTCTTACCAGCTTAGGTTAAAACTTCCCCAAGGTACAAACTTTGCCTTGTCCTTGAACAGTATACTGCCACCACCAAGCATTTTAAATAAAGAACAGGGAAAGAGACCACTTGGAGGCATCTTCCCCCAAAATATCCCCCTAAGCCCTACACCGCCTTTCCTGGGAAGGCTTGATAAGAATCCTCACCAATTTGTACAGGTGAACACAGACCCAAACTCTTGGATCTTAAGAACAATGAAAAAGCAATCAGGTTCTGAAAAGAAGAATTTTAATTAAAGAAAAGGTAAAAGAATCATCTCTGTAAAATCAGGATGGTAAATACCTTACAGGGCAATCAGATTCAAAACGTAGAGAACCCCTCTAGGCAAAACCTTCAGTTACAAAAAGCCTCAAACAGGAATATACATTCCCTCCAGCACAGCTTATTTTACCAGCCATTAAACAAAAGGAAATCTAATGCATTTTCTAGCTAGATTACTTACTAACTTAACAGGAGTTGGAAGGCTGTATTCCTGATCTGTTCCTGGTAAAAGCAACACACAGACAGACAAACCCTTTGCTCCTCCGTCCTCCAGATTTGAAAGCATCTTGTCCCCTCATTGGTCATTTTGGGTCAGGTGCCAGCGAGGTTACCTTAGCTTCTTAACCCTTTACAGGTGAAAGGGTTTTGCGTCTGGCCAGGAGGCATTTTATATACAGAAAGGTAGTTACCCTTCCCTTTATATTTATACCAATAATTAAAGAGATGGTCTTCCTCCAAAGTTCTTATAAGAGGAGACAGATGAAACAAAACTGTTGTGGCATAGATGAAGAATGTGGTAAACAGTAAAAAATATATGTCTTAGCAAAATGAGCAATAGCAAGGCTCTCCACCTGCCTAGCTGGCAATCTCCCATTTAGGCATCACAGGAAAGGTGGGTCTTAAGGAGGGATTTGAAGGAGGGCAAGGTGGTAGCTGGACTGATTTAATTAGAGTTTTTTTCCACATGTAGAAGGTAGTATGGGAGAAAGTGTGAAGGTGCTTGTGGGCAGAGCCAACAGGTGGGTGGTGAAGATTTGTGAAGATGGGAATCAGTGTCACTTTTAAAATGTCTGTTGTAGTTACTGAATGATTATTTACTAAAAAGGGATATGTTCAAAATATGTTCCTAAAATGTCTCTTTAAATCTCCCTATTGCTGTATTAATGCCATGCTATCTGCAAATGGTTCTGGAACCTTTCAAGGAGGCCTGTCCATTTGACTGTTGCCTCCCATCAAGAATTCCAATCTGCTGATTAATGGCCCAACCCTAAAGTCCTAAGCCCCTCAGTGCACATCAAAGCCTTGCAAAGCTTTTGCTCAAAGCTGACCAAGAGAGAGGTAAGAAGTAATTTCCACTGGTTTGCTTTTCAAAGGCGAAGAGATCCAATTAACACAAAAGGAGTTTCTACACACATACGGAAATCAAAATACAGAGGGGCAAGATCTACTAGAGAGCACTGTTACCATTACAGTATGACTGTGCTAAGATTGTTCTTGAAAACATATTTGTGTTTTAGCATCTCTTACCTCAGTCACACAAACAACACAATACACAGACTGCACAGGCTGAGTCTGCAGAACCATACTCAGACCCAAGACTCAACCAGTGAAAGTGGGAGTATCATAGGGAAGCAGAATACCAATGGGCACCATTAATGGGTTCTACTCCCACAGGTACAGAAGACTGCATGTGATGCGAGTGTGCTGATGTTAACGGGGTTGCTTCCATGCTAATGTCCCATACTAAGACAATGCACACAACACAGCAGTTTCAGTGAGATTTGATACAGCTCTGTGACACTATGATGCCAGAATCTATTTTCATAGATTCATCAAGTCCAAGGCTGGAAGGGACCACTGTGATTGAGTAGTCTAACCTCCTCCAGAACACAGGTCACTAAATTCCCTGAAAACGTGCACAGTTTCAGTCACTGCATTTGAAAGGCCACCCACACCTAGTGTCAAAAAGCCCTCCCATTGCATGGACTTTATCAGCCTTGTTTCAGGACTGGGGTCATGTGTACTGCTATGGGACTTATGCTAACTAAAGTAAGTCAAACTCTCTATGCCTTAATTTCTCCATCTGTGAAATGGGAATAAAGATACTGACACCACAGGGATATTTTCAGGCTAAATTCACTAAACGTTTTAAGATCTTTATGGGGCAGATGGTATGGAAGAGTAAACATATTACAGTGACAGAGCTTGCATAGCAATTCAGGCTCAAAGTCATCTGGACACCTCTGTGCTCAGGCATTGTCTAGAAAAGAGTTCAACCACTGTGACGTGCTTCTGGTTGCCAACTTGGGAAGTCCAAAGTGCCAAGAGCCCTGTGTCATTTTAGCCTGTGTTGAGTAAACTGTTCAAATATAAGAACAAAAACCTTTTGTGGCTCCAACAATAAAAAGAGAACTTGAAAGCAGGTGACACCACCTGTTCCCTTTTAATTCCAGTCAAACAATTTCTTCCCTAAAAGGACTCAGTAGAGGAGAAGGGAAGAGAGTGGCCAATAGTCACTCTCAGTCCAGGACAGAAAGTTGTAATAATGGCTCTGGCTCCACATTGAGCCCATTGTAGAGGCAGCAGCTTATCAGTGCCAGAAGACTACTCCCTCTGTACAACAGCAACAATGGGCAATATCTGCCTCCCGCAAAGCTCTGGATCAAACAGACATGCAGAACTGTATGCAGGCCAGCACTCACCAATCTTCAGATCATGCCACATTGCTTCACTTAGGTAGGTTCCAAGGGCCATCCATTAGTGAGAAAGACTAGAGCCTAACTGAAATGCTCTGATAATTTTAATTAAGCTCATCATATCCACAAACCTGGTAACTCTAGTGAAACATTTGCACCTTAAAAAAAAAAAAGAAAGGACTACAACCAGCTCACTGAACCTGCTGTGCTTTCTTCGCAAGTTCCCACAGTTTCTAATGCCCTCAAATAAAAGGCCCATCATGGTACACAGAATCAGATGTTCTTTCCAGTTTGTCAAATTAGGCATAAGGACAGCAAACTGTTAGGGCAGAGGCTCTATGCTCCCTAATGGCACTACCGTCCCTCACTACAGACCTAGCCTTCACAAAAATAGAATACCAGAATTCCAAAGAGCAAGGAACACGGAACTAAATTCTTTGGGGTGCAAGGTAATAATCCCTTTTGGAGGCAAACTTGAGAGAGGATTTTGCATTGTACTTCAACATTACTTTTATATCAGCTTGTATTTCTGTGCACACCACAAAGCTTTATGAGATATCAAGAGAAGAAATGGTTCCTCCAAGACGTATTAACAACCAAAACCAAAACTTCAAACACAGAAGTCATCTCACAGAATGATAGAAAACCAAGTTCATGCTCAGTATAAATACTGAGGGTTGTCTAGTGATTAGAACAGAGGTGATTAAAACAGAGAATTTGGAGTGAAAATTTCCAAGATTGATTCCCACCCCCATCATTACTTTTGTGTGTTGCCTTGGGAAAATCATTTAGGCCCTGATTTTCAGAAGTGGCCAGTAACTTTGGTGCCTCAATTTTTTGGGGCCATATTTAAGATACTTTGGGCCTGATTTCCAGAAGCACTGATAACTCATCTCCAACTGACGTCAACTGCAGCTGCTCAGCACCTCTGAAATGAGGCCTTTGGTATCTCAAGTTGGGCACCTGAAAATTGGAAAGTTTTGGCCCAACCTCTTTGGCCCAAACCCTTGAGTCATGGTGTGTTGTGCTCAGCACAGGACCTAATGTAATATAGATAAAGTGACTGTAAGATATCTTTCATTTCCACTGATCTTGAAGCCGCCTAAGGGATAAACCAGCTTTGGGCATAACTGACAGAAGCCTAAGTTATGCCAGCTAAAGTGGTTTTCTAGGACCTTGCAGTCTGCTCAAGAATGTCCTCTGCGCCTGAAGGATGAGTGAATGACATAGAGTCAGCTACATGCCATGGATCGCCCCTATGTCTTTTAGGGCAGCTCTCAGTCACCTTTGTGTTGTTGGAACAACACCAAAGAGATAGAGTGAGAGCCTAAGCCCTGGTCCTTCTTTTCTGTTTCACTATTTGTAAAATGGGGTTGATTCTAATCTGCATCACAGAAGTTTTATTAAATGCAATGGAGATGCTTGCAAAGTGCTTTGAAGGCTCTGATGACAGGCCACAGAGGTGCCAAAGAACATAATTCTTTGCTGAAGATAGTAATGGGATAATAATTGTAGATCGTGCCAAACCAACCTGATCTCCTTTTTTGAAAAGGTAACAGATTTTTTAGATAAAGGAAATGCAGTGGATCTAATTTACCTAGATTTCACTAAGGCATTTGATACCGTGCCACATGGGGAATTATTAGTTAAACTGGAGAAGATGGGGATCAAATGAACATCAAAAGGTGGATAAGGAATTGGTTAAAGGGGAGACTGCAACGGGTCCTACTGAAAGGCGAACTGTCAGGTTGGAGGGAGGTTACCAGTGGAGTTCCTCAGGGATCGGTTTTGGGACCAATCTTATTTAATCTTTTTATTACTGACCTTGGCACAAAAAGTGGGAGCGTGCTAATAAAGTTTGCAGATGATAGAAAGCTGGGAGGTATTGCCAATTCGGAGAAGGATCGGGATATTATACAGGAGGATCTGGATGACCTTGTAAACTGGAGTAATAGTAATAAGATGAAATTTAATAGTGAGAAGTGTAAGGTTATGCATTTAGGGATTAATAACAAAAATTTTAGTTATAAGTTGGGGACGCATCAATTAGAAGTAACAGAAGAGGAGAAGGACCTTGGAGTATTGGTTGATCATAGGATGACTATGAGCTGCCAATGTGATATGGCTGTGAAAAAAGCTAATGCGGTTTTGGGATGCATCAGGAGAGGCATTTCCAGGAGGGATAAGGAGGTTTTAGTACCATTATACAAGGCACTGGTGAGACCTCACCTAGAACACTGTGTGCAGTTCTGGTCTCCCATGTTTAAAAAAGGATGAATTCAAACTGGAGCAGGTACAGAGAAGTGCTACTAGGATGATCCGAGGAATGGAAAACTTGTCTTATGAAAGGAGACTTAAGGAGCTTGGCTTGTTTAGCCTAACTAAAAGAAGGTTGAGGGGAGATATGATTTTTCTCTATAAATATATCAGAGGGATAAATACAGGAGAGGGAGAGGAATTATTTCAGCTCAGCACCAATGTGGACACAAGAACAAATGGGTATAAACTGGCCACCAGGAAGTTTAGACTTGAACTCAGACGAAGGTTTTTAACCATCAGAGGAGTGAAGTTTTGTAATAGCCTTCCAAGGGAAGCAGTGGGGGCAAAAGATCTATCTGGCTTTAAGATTCTGCTTGATAAGTTTATGGAGGAGATGGTATGATGGGATAATGGGATTTTGGTAAGTAATTGATCTTTAAATATTCACAGTCAATAGGCCTAATCCCCTGAGATGGGATATTAGATGGATGGGATCTGAGTTACCCAGGAAGGAATTTTCTGTAGTATCTGGCTGGTGAATCTTGCCCATATGCTCAGGGTTTAGCCGATTGCCATATTTGGGTTCGGGAAGGAATTTTCTTCCAGGGCAGATTGGAGAGGCCCTGGAGGTTTTTCGCCTTCCTCTGTAGCATGGGGCACGGTTGACTTGAGGGAGGCTTCTCTGCTCCTTGAAGTCTTTAAACCATGATTTAAGGACTTCAATAGCTCTGACATGGGTGAGGTTTTTCATAGGAGTGGGTGGGTGAGATTCTGTGGCCTGCGCTGTGCAGCAGGTCAGACTAGATGATCAGAATGGTCCCTTCTGACCTTAGTATCTATGAATAAATGTACCTTTATAAGATCTAAGTACTCTGGTGGTGGGCGTCATTAGATTAGACAGCAGCAAACAAATCTGGAATCCCCTTCTGAATGTACACGCTAAGTGGAATTTGACAAAGGGAAACATTTTCATACTTTGGTTTCACTGAACTAGTTTCATGTCATCCCCTCTGATATGATATTGGTTGCTCATACCACATCCCTTTTCATACGTGGTCCTTCTGCACTCTATTTTCTTTTGGACTTCCCTTGCTCTCATTTTTTCTTTAGGTTATTTTATGCTCCTATTTTTGTTTCTGTTTTTTATTGTTTATTCATCATGATATACTTGCACTACTAAGAAACGTATGTTAGAATTACAAAGGTGTGAAAGGTTTATATAGAAGCCAAATCCTGCCAGAAATGAAGGTCTGTTCAGTATATTATATATTAATGTTCACCTCAAGTTCAGGTTAGGGAAAGGGGCCCAAACGTGGAGTGGTACTGTTTGCCTAGCCTAACTGTCCCATCTCACACATTGCCCTATAGAACATTTTATAGATGGGGGAAGAGGGTGTAACAGTTGGACACCTGGAACAAAACTGGGACAACAGGTTTTCAGCTTCCTCAGGGGTACCTGGGGAGAGTGGAGGAGGCCACCTACTTTAGAAAGAGTCTAATGGGCAGACTGTAGGCTGTCAGGCACCTGTAAAGACATCAAGAGGTAAATAAGAGGCTCCACACAGTTTAAAGTAGTGGGTCTCCACCTTTTCTGATCCCTCCCAGTTAGCCAGGATCTACCTAAGGACAACCCGCCCCCCCCCCCGTTTAGCAGTTTGGGAAGTGAAGGGTGAGCACAAACCCTGATACCTGTTTGCTACTCCCTTGGAGATCACTGCCCCCAGGCTGAGAACCCAAGCCCTAGAGGAAGGCAGCATCTACAGAAGGATGCCCCCCTCCCCCTGCTCCTGCCCCCCCACTCCTGTATCTTATCTCCAAGGATCAGGGTTGGGGGACATGACAGGGCTCAGGATCAGGGCCAGCTCTAGGCACCAGCAAAACAAGCAGGTGCTTGGGGTGGCACATTTCTAGGGGCGGCATTCCGGTGCCGGCCATGCCGCCCCTATAAATGTGCCCCCGCCGCCCCAGCTCACCTCCACTCCGCCTCTGCCTGCTCCCCTAAGCTTGCCGCTGGCACACCGCTTCTCCCCCCTCCCTCCCTCCCTCCCAGGCTTGCCACACGCGAAACAGCTGTTTGGCACGGCAAGTCTGGGAGGGAGGGAGGAAAAGCTGAGCGGCGGTGCGCTCGGGAGAGGTGGCGGTGGTGGAGCAAAGGTGAGCTGGGGCAGGGAGCAGTTTCTCTACCCCCCCCCATTACTTCCTGCGCTCCACCCCCCTTGCTCACCTCTGCTCCGCTTCCCTGAACGCGCTGCCTCTCCCTCGCCTGAGAGGGATGGGGGAGAAGCAGAGTGGCAGCATGTTCAGGAGAGCAGGCGGACTGGAGGGAAGTGAGGGTGGGGGATTGCGGGGGGGGGGAGCCACAGGAAGCAATGGGGGGGAAATGCGGCATGCCCGGTAGAGGAGGCGGGGCCAGGGATTTGGGGAAAGGCTTAGGAAGGGGAGGAGTTGGGGCAGAGCCGCTGGCAGGGGGGCACGAAAAAAAAGCAGCGGTGGCCAAAAATTTTTTTTGCTTGGGGCAGCAAAAGTCCTAGAGCCAGCCCTGCTCAGGATGGAGGGAGCAGCTGCTGTCTTAACTTGTTGATCTACTTTAAAAGGCAGTGCACTTAGAGTGGGGTCAGCGTACTTAAAGGGAAAATGCACGTCTCTCTTCACACACACTCACGGAGTGCGTGTGTCTCTCTTGCTCACACACACACGCACACAGTGTGTCTCTGTCTCCCATGTTGTGTCCCCTCCCTCCATTTGTGCTACATTTGCTTAAAGTAGCATTTTTCAGGAACATAACTACAACATTAAGCAAGGAGTTGCACATTCAGATTCCCCTTTTGAACATATCATTTCCCCATCTGCATGCAAAAGCAGGAGTTGGATCAGTCAAATACAAGTGCAAATTTGCTCATTTTTTTGCACACGTCTCCACCTTCATTTAAAAAATTTTTGGTCTGTAGCTAAAATTTGTGCTTTAACTGTACTGAACCTCATAATTTATTTTTTATGAGATTTTCACCCAAAATACCAGAAACCTTGCAAAAGTCTAAAGATTTCCATGATCTTGGTGTAAAGTCTTGCAAACAGTTCTTTAAAAAGAGGTTTTGGCTGCAACTGAACTGGAAAATAAACTACTGGACTTGGCCTATAACCAAATTGTAGGGTGAGGTTTTGAATTTAGGACTTTAGAGTTCAACCTCTGCCCCTATACCTGACCTCTGAAGGGATTCAGACCTGAGGCTCCAAGTGCAGCCCATCTCTAGCTTAAAATTAAACCTAGAAAGCTGAAAATAAAAACTGAAAACAGTGATATTTTCATAGCATGTTTTAGTGGCAGCTTTATTGCCCCATTTTGTCTCACTGCTTTATTGAAGCACCTTGACAATTGTTTAACAGATGTTAAACAAGAAAAAAAAAGAAAGGTTTCCCCGTAATTGAGGTTATCTTTTTCTTTGAAGGAATGTGACTATGACATTGTATTGTATTTCCTTTACATCTGTCTCTGAGCGGGAGGTTGTTTTCTGTTTGTAAAAAGGGACATGTTCAAAATATGTTCCTAAAATGTCTCTTTAAATCTCCCTATTGCTGTATTAATGCCATGCTATCTGCAAATGGTTCTGGAACCTTTCAAGGAGGCCTGTCCATTTGACTGTTGCCTCCCATCAAGAATTCCAATCTGCTGATTAATGGCCCAACCCTAAAGTCCTTAGCCCCTCAGTGCACATCAAAGCCTTGCAAAGCTTTTGCTCAAAGCTGACCAAGAGAGAGGTAAGAAGTAATTTCCACTGGTTTGCTTTTCAAAGGCGAAGAGATCCAATTAACACAAAAGGAGTTTCTACACACATACGGAAATCAAAATACAGAGGGGCAAGATCTACTAGAGAGCACTGTTACCATTACAGTATGACTGTGCTAAGATTGTTCTTGAAAACATATTTGTGTTTTAGCATCTCTTACCTCAGTCACACAAACAACACAATACACAGACTGCACAGGCTGAGTCTGCAGAACCATACTCAGACCCAAGACTCAACCAGTGAAAGTGGGAGTATCATAGGGAAGCAGAATACCAATGGGCACCATTAATGGGTTCTACTCCCACAGGTACAGAAGACTGCATGTGATGCGAGTGTGCTGATGTTAACGGGGTTGCTTCCATGCTAATGTCCCATACTAAGACAATGCACACAACACAGCAGTTTCAGTGAGATTTGATACAGCTCTGTGACACTATGATGCCAGAATCTATTTTCATAGATTCATCAAGTCCAAGGCTGGAAGGGACCACTGTGATTGAGTAGTCTAACCTCCTCCAGAACACAGGTCACCGAAATTCCCTGAAAACGTGCACAGTTTCAGTCACTGCATTTGAAAGGCCACCCACACCTAGTGTCAAAAAGCCCTCCCATTGCATGGACTTTATCAGCCTTGTTTCAGGACTGGGGTCATGTGTACTGCTATGGGACTTATGCTAACTAAAGTAAGTCAAACTCTCTATGCCTTAATTTCTCCATCTGTGAAATGGGAATAAAGATACTGACACCACAGGGATATTTTCAGGCTAAATTCACTAAACGTTTTAAGATCTTTATGGGGCAGATGGTATGGAAGAGTAAACATATTACAGTGACAGAGCTTGCATAGCAATTCAGGCTCAAAGTCATCTGGACACCTCTGTGCTCAGGCATTGTCTAGAAAAGAGTTCAACCACTGTGACGTGCTTCTGGTTGCCAACTTGGGAAGTCCAAAGTGCCAAGAGCCCTGTGTCATTTTAGCCTGTGTTGAGTAAACTGTTCAAATATAAGAACAAAAACCTTTTGTGGCTCCAACAATAAAAAGAGAACTTGAAAGCAGGTGACACCACCTGTTCCCTTTTAATTCCAGTCAAACAATTTCTTCCCTAAAAGGACTCAGTAGAGGAGAAGGGAAGAGAGTGGCCAATAGTCACTCTCAGTCCAGGACAGAAAGTTGTAATAATGGCTCTGGCTCCACATTGAGCCCATTGTAGAGGCAGCAGCTTATCAGTGCCAGAAGACTACTCCCTCTGTACAACAGCAACAATGGGCAATATCTGCCTCCCGCAAAGCTCTGGATCAAACAGACATGCAGAACTGTATGCAGGCCAGCACTCACCAATCTTCAGATCATGCCACATTGCTTCACTTAGGTAGGTTCCAAGGGCCATCCATTAGTGAGAAAGACTAGAGCCTAACTGAAATGCTCTGATAATTTTAATTAAGCTCATCATATCCACAAACCTGGTAATTCTAGTGAAACATTTGCACCTTAAAAAAAAAAAAGAAAGGACTACAACCAGCTCACTGAACCTGCTGTGCTTTCTTCGCAAGTTCCCACAGTTTCTAATGCCCTCAAATAAAAGGCCCATCATGGTACACAGAATCAGATGTTCTTTCCAGTTTGTCAAATTAGGCATAAGGACAGCAAACTGTTAGGGCAGAGGCTCTATGCTCCCTAATGGCACTACCGTCCCTCACTACAGACCTAGCCTTCACAAAAATAGAATACCAGAATTCCAAAGAGCAAGGAACACGGAACTAAATTCTTTGGGGTGCAAGGTAATAATCCCTTTTGGAGGCAAACTTGAGAGAGGATTTTGCATTGTACTTCAACATTACTTTTATATCAGCTTGTATTTCTGTGCACACCACAAAGCTTTATGAGATATCAAGAGAAGAAATGGTTCCTCCAAGACGTATTAACAACCAAAACCAAAACTTCAAACACAGAAGTCATCTCACAGAATGATAGAAAACCAAGTTCATGCTCAGTATAAATACTGAGGGTTGTCTAGTGATTAGAACAGAGGTGATTAAAACAGAGAATTTGGAGTGAAAATTTCCAAGATTGATTCCCACCCCCATCATTACTTTTGTGTGTTGCCTTGGGAAAATCATTTAGGCCCTGATTTTCAGAAGTGGCCAGTAACTTTGGTGCCTCAATTTTTTGGGGCCATATTTAAGATACTTTGGGCCTGATTTCCAGAAGCACTGATAACTCATCTCCAACTGACGTCAACTGCAGCTGCTCAGCACCTCTGAAATGAGGCCTTTGGTATCTCAAGTTGGGCACCTGAAAATTGGAAAGTTTTGGCCCAACCTCTTTGGCCCAAACCCTTGAGTCATGGTGTGTTGTGCTCAGCACAGGACCTAATGTAATATAGATAAAGTGACTGTAAGATATCTTTCATTTCCACTGATCTTGAAGCCGCCTAAGGGATAAACCAGCTTTGGGCATAACTGACAGAAGCCTAAGTTATGCCAGCTAAAGTGGTTTTCTAGGACCTTGCAGTCTGCTCAAGAATGTCCTCTGCGCCTGAAGGATGAGTGAATGACATAGAGTCAGCTACATGCCATGGATCGCCCCTATGTCTTTTAGGGCAGCTCTCAGTCACCTTTGTGTTGTTGGAACAACACCAAAGAGATAGAGTGAGAGCCTAAGCCCTGGTCCTTCTTTTCTGTTTCACTATTTGTAAAATGGGGTTGATTCTAATCTGCATCACAGAAGTTTTATTAAATGCAATGGAGATGCTTGCAAAGTGCTTTGAAGGCTCTGATGACAGGCCACAGAGGTGCCAAAGAACATAATTCTTTGCTGAAGATAGTAATGGGATAATAATTGTAGATCGTGCCAAACCAACCTGATCTCCTTTTTTGAAAAGGTAACAGATTTTTTAGATAAGGAAATGCAGTGGATCTAATTTACCTAGATTTCACTAAGGCATTTGATACCGTGCCACATGGGGAATTATTAGTTAAACTGGAGAAGATGGGGATCAAATGAACATCAAAAGGTGGATAAGGAATTGGTTAAAGGGGAGACTGCAACGGGTCCTACTGAAAGGCGAACTGTCAGGTTGGAGGGAGGTTACCAGTGGAGTTCCTCAGGGATCGGTTTTGGGACCAATCTTATTTAATCTTTTTATTACTGACCTTGGCACAAAAAGTGGGAGCGTGCTAATAAAGTTTGCAGATGATAGAAAGCTGGGAGGTATTGCCAATTCGGAGAAGGATCGGGATATTATACAGGAGGATCTGGATGACCTTGTAAACTGGAGTAATAGTAATAGGATGAAATTTAATAGTGAGAAGTGTAAGGTTATGCATTTAGGGATTAATAACTAAAATTCTTGTTATAAGTTGGGGACGCATCAATTAGAAGTAACGGAAGAGGAGAAGGACCTTGGAGTATTGGTTGATCATAGGATGACTATGAGCTGCCAATGTGATATGGCTGTGAAAAAAGCTAATGCGGTTTTGGGATGCATCAGGAGAGGCATTTCCAGTAGGGATAAGGAGGTTTTAGTACCATTATACAAGGCACTGGTGAGACCTCACCTAGAACACTGTGTGCAGTTCTGGTCTCCCATGTTTAAAAAGGATGAATTCAAACTGGAGCAGGTACAGAGAAGGGCTACTAGGATGATCCGAGGAATGGAAAACTTGTCTTATGAAAGGAGACTTAAGGAGCTTGGCTTGTTTAGCCTAACTAAAAGAAGGTTGAGGGGAGATATGATTTTCTCTATAAATATATCAGAGGGATAAATACAGGAGAGGGAGAGGAATTATTTCAGCTCAGCACCAATGTGGACACAAGAACAAATGGGTATAAACTGGCCACCAGGAAGTTTAGACTTGAACTCAGACGAAGGTTTTTAACCATCAGAGGAGTGAAGTTTTGTAATAGCCTTCCAAGGGAAGCAGTGGGGGCAAAAGATCTATCTGGCTTTAAGATTCTGCTTGATAAGTTTATGGAGGAGATGGTATGATGGGATAATGGGATTTTGGTAAGTAATTGATCTTTAAATATTCACAGTCAATAGGCCTAATCCCCTGAGATGGGATATTAGATGGATGGGATCTGAGTTACCCAGGAAGGAATTTTCTGTAGTATCTGGCTGGTGAATCTTGCCCATATGCTCAGGGTTTAGCCGATTGCCATATTTGGGTTCGGGAAGGAATTTTCTTCCAGGGCAGATTGGAGAGGCCCTGGAGGTTTTTCGCCTTCCTCTGTAGCATGGGGCACGGTTGACTTGAGGGAGGCTTCTCTGCTCCTTGAAGTCTTTAAACCATGATTTAAGGACTTCAATAGCTCTGACATGGGTGAGGTTTTTCATAGGAGTGGGTGGGTGAGATTCTGTGGCCTGCGCTGTGCAGCAGGTCAGACTAGATGATCAGAATGGTCCCTTCTGACCTTAGTATCTATGAATAAATGTACCTTTATAAGATCTAAGTACTCTGGTGGTGGGCGTCATTAGATTAGACAGCAGCAAACAAATCTGGAATCCCCTTCTGAATGTACACGCTAAGTGGAATTTGACAAAGGGAAACATTTTCATACTTTGGTTTCACTGAACTAGTTTCATGTCATCCCCTCTGATATGATATTGGTTGCTCATACCACATCCCTTTTCATACGTGGTCCTTCTGCACTCTATTTTCTTTTGGACTTCCCTTGCTCTCATTTTTTCTTTAGGTTATTTTATGCTCCTATTTTTGTTTCTGTTTTTATTGTTTATTCATCATGATATACTTGCACTACTAAGAAACGTATGTTAGAATTACAAAGGTGTGAAAGGTTTATATAGAAGCCAAATCCTGCCAGAAATGAAGGTCTGTTCAGTATATTATATATTAATGTTCACCTCAAGTTCAGGTTAGGGAAAGGGGCCCAAACGTGGAGTGGTACTGTTTGCCTAGCCTAACTGTCCCATCTCACACATTGCCCTATAGAACATTTTATAGATGGGGGAAGGAGAGTGTAACAGTTGGACACCTGGAACAAAACTGGGACAACAGGTTTTCAGCTTCCTCAGGGGTACCTGGGGAGAGTGGAGGAGGCCACCTACTTTAGAAAGAGTCTAATGGGCAGACTGTAGGCTGTCAGGCACCTGTAAAGACATCAAGAGGTAAATAAGAGGCTCCACACAGTTTAAAGTAGTGGGTCTCCACCTTTTCTGATCCCTCCCAGTTAGCCAGGATCTACCTAAGGACAACCCGCCCCCCCCCCCCCGTTTAGCAGTTTGGGAAGTGAAGGGTGAGCACAAACCCTGATACCTGTTTGCTACTCCCTTGGAGATCACTGCCCCCAGGCTGAGAACCCAAGCCCTAGAGGAAGGCAGCATCTACAGAAGGATGCCCCCCTCCCCCTGCTCCTGCCCCCCCACTCCTGTATCTTATCTCCAAGGATCAGGGTTGGGGGACATGACAGGGCTCAGGATCAGGGCCAGCTCTAGGCACCAGCAAAACAAGCAGGTGCTTGGGGTGGCACATTTCTAGGGGCGGCATTCCGGTGCCAGCCATGCCGCCCCTATAAATGTGCCCCCGCCGCCCCAGCTCACCTCCACTCCGCCTCTGCCTGCTCCCCTAAGCTTGCCGCTGGCACACCGCTTCTCCCCCCTCCCTCCCTCCCTCCCAGGCTTGCCACACGCGAAAGCAGCTGTTTGGCACGGCAAGTCTGGGAGGGAGGGAGGGAGGAAAAGCTGAGCGGCGGTGCGCTCGGGAGAGGTGGCGGTGGTGGAGCAAAGGTGAGCTGGGGCAGGGAGCAGTTTCTCTACCCCCCCCCCATTACTTCCTGCGCTCCACCCCCCTTGCTCACCTCTGCTCCGCTTCCCTGAACGCGCTGCCTCTCCCTCGCCTGAGAGGGATGGGGGAGAAGCAGAGTGGCAGCATGTTCAGGAGAGCAGGCGGACTGGAGGGAAGTGAGGGTGGGGGATTGCGGGGGGGGGAGCCACAGGAAGCAATGGGGGGGAAATGCGGCATGCCCGGTAGAGGAGGCGGGGCCAGGGATTTGGGGAAAGGCTTAGGAAGGGGAGGAGTTGGGGCAGAGCCGCTGGCAGGGGGGGCACGAAAAAAAAGCAGCGGTGGCCAAAAATTTTTTTGCTTGGGGCAGCAAAAGTCCTAGAGCCAGCCCTGCTCAGGATGGAGGGAGCAGCTGCTGTCTTAACTTGTTGATCTACTTTAAAAGGCAGTGCACTTAGAGTGGGGTCAGCGTACTTAAAGGGAAAATGCACGTCTCTCTTCACACACACTCACGGAGTGCGTGTGTCTCTCTTGCTCACACACACACGCACACAGTGTGTCTCTGTCTCCCATGTTGTGTCCCCTCCCTCCATTTGTGCTACATTTGCTTAAAGTAGCATTTTTCAGGAACATAACTACAACATTAAGCAAGGAGTTGCACATTCAGATTCCCCTTTTGAACATATCATTTCCCCATCTGCATGCAAAAGCAGGAGTTGGATCAGTCAAATACAAGTGCAAATTTGCTCATTTTTTTGCACACGTCTCCACCTTCATTTAAAAAATTTTTGGTCTGTAGCTAAAATTTGTGCTTTAACTGTACTGAACCTCATAATTTATTTTTTATGAGATTTTCACCCAAAATACCAGAAACCTTGCAAAAGTCTAAAGATTTCCATGATCTTGGTGTAAAGTCTTGCAAACAGTTCTTTAAAAAGAGGTTTTGGCTGCAACTGAACTGGAAAATAAACTACTGGACTTGGCCTATAACCAAATTGTAGGGTGAGGTTTTGAATTTAGGACTTTAGAGTTCAACCTCTGCCCCTATACCTGACCTCTGAAGGGATTCAGACCTGAGGCTCCAAGTGCAGCCCATCTCTAGCTTAAAATTAAACCTAGAAAGCTGAAAATAAAAACTGAAAACAGTGATATTTTCATAGCATGTTTTAGTGGCAGCTTTATTGCCCCATTTTGTCTCACTGCTTTATTGAAGCACCTTGACAATTGTTTAACAGATGTTAAACAAGAAAAAAAAAGAAAGGTTTCCCCGTAATTGAGGTTATCTTTTTCTTTGAAGGAATGTGACTATGACATTGTACTGTATTTCCTTTACATCTGTCTCTGAGTGGGAGGTTGTTTTCTGTTTGTAAAAAGGGACATGTTCAAAATATGTTCCTAAAATGTCTCTTTAAATCTCCCTATTGCTGTATTAATGCCATGCTATCTGCAAATGGTTCTGGAACCTTTCAAGGAGGCCTGTCCATTTGACTGTTGCCTCCCATCAAGAATTCCAATCTGCTGATTAATGGCCCAACCCTAAAGTCCTTAGCCCCTCAGTGCACATCAAAGCCTTGCAAAGCTTTTGCTCAAAGCTGACCAAGAGAGAGGTAAGAAGTAATTTCCACTGGTTTGCTTTTCAAAGGCGAAGAGATCCAATTAACACAAAAGGAGTTTCTACACACATACGGAAATCAAAATACAGAGGGGCAAGATCTACTAGAGAGCACTGTTACCATTACAGTATGACTGTGCTAAGATTGTTCTTGAAAACATATTTGTGTTTTAGCATCTCTTACCTCAGTCACACAAACAACACAATACACAGACTGCACAGGCTGAGTCTGCAGAACCATACTCAGACCCAAGACTCAACCAGTGAAAGTGGGAGTATCATAGGGAAGCAGAATACCAATGGGCACCATTAATGGGTTCTACTCCCACAGGTACAGAAGACTGCATGTGATGCAAGTGTGCTGATGTTAACGGGGTTGCTTCCATGCTAATGTCCCATACTAAGACAATGCACACAACACAGCAGTTTCAGTGAGATTTGATACAGCTCTGTGACACTATGATGCCAGAATCTATTTTCATAGATTCATCAAGTCCAAGGCTGGAAGGGACCACTGTGATTGAGTAGTCTAACCTCCTCCAGAACACAGGTCACTGAAATTCCCTGAAAACGTGCACAGTTTCAGTCACTGCATTTGAAAGGCCACCCACACCTAGTGTCAAAAAGCCCTCCCATTGCATGGACTTTATCAGCCTTGTTTCAGGACTGGGGTCATGTGTACTGCTATGGGACTTATGCTAACTAAAGTAAGTCAAACTCTCTATGCCTTAATTTCTCCATCTGTGAAATGGGAATAAAGATACTGACACCACAGGGATATTTTCAGGCTAAATTCACTAAACGTTTTAAGATCTTTATGGGGCAGATGGTATGGAAGAGTAAACATATTACAGTGACAGAGCTTGCATAGCAATTCAGGCTCAAAGTCATCTGGACACCTCTGTGCTCAGGCATTGTCTAGAAAAGAGTTCAACCACTGTGACGTGCTTCTGGTTGCCAACTTGGGAAGTCCAAAGTGCCAAGAGCCCTGTGTCATTTTAGCCTGTGTTGAGTAAACTGTTCAAATATAAGAACAAAAACCTTTTGTGGCTCCAACAATAAAAAGAGAACTTGAAAGCAGGTGACACCACCTGTTCCCTTTTAATTCCAGTCAAACAATTTCTTCCCTAAAAGGACTCAGTAGAGGAGAAGGGAAGAGAGTGGCCAATAGTCACTCTCAGTCCAGGACAGAAAGTTGTAATAGTGGCTCTGGCTCCACATTGAGCCCATTGTAGAGGCAGCAGCTTATCAGTGCCAGAAGACTACTCCCTCTGTACAACAGCAACAATGGGCAATATCTGCCTCCCGCAAAGCTCTGGATCAAACAGACATGCAGAACTGTATGCAGGCCAGCACTCACCAATCTTCAGATCATGCCACATTGCTTCACTTAGGTAGGTTCCAAGGGCCATCCATTAGTGAGAAAGACTAGAGCCTAACTGAAATGCTCTGATAATTTTAATTAAGCTCATCATATCCACAAACCTGGTAACTCTAGTGAAACATTTGCACCTTAAAAAAAAAAAAAGAAAGGACTACAACCAGCTCACTGAACCTGCTGTGCTTTCTTCGCAAGTTCCCACAGTTTCTAATGCCCTCAAATAAAAGGCCCATCATGGTACACAGAATCAGATGTTCTTTCCAGTTTGTCAAATTAGGCATAAGGACAGCAACCTGTTAGGGCAGAGGCTCTATGCTCCCTAATGGCACTACCGTCCCTCACTACAGACCTAGCCTTCACAAAAATAGAATACCAGAATTCCAAAGAGCAAGGAACACGGAACTAAATTCTTTGGGGTGCAAGGTAATAATCCCTTTTGGAGGCAAACTTGAGAGAGGATTTTGCATTGTACTTCAACATTACTTTTATATCAGCTTGTATTTCTGTGCACACCACAAAGCTTTATGAGATATCAAGAGAAGAAATGGTTCCTCCAAGACGCATTAACAACCAAAACCAAAACTTCAAACACAGAAGTCATCTCACAGAATGATAGAAAACCAAGTTCATGCTCAGTATAAATACTGAGGGTTGTCTAGTGATTAGAACAGAGGTGATTAAAACAGAGAATTTGGAGTGAAAATTTCCAAGATTGATTCCCACCCCCATCATTACTTTTGTGTGTTGCCTTGGGAAAATCATTTAGGCCCTGATTTTCAGAAGTGGCCAGTAACTTTGGTGCCTCAATTTTTTGGGGCCATATTTAAGATACTTTGGGCCTGATTTCCAGAAGCACTGATAACTCATCTCCAACTGATGTCAACTGCAGCTGCTCAGCACCTCTGAAATGAGGCCTTTGGTATCTCAAGTTGGGCACCTGAAAATTGGAAAGTTTTGGCCCAACCTCTTTGGCCCAAACCCTTGAGTCATGGTGTGTTGTGCTCAGCACAGGACCTAATGTAATATAGATAAAGTGACTGTAAGATATCTTTCATTTCCACTGATCTTGAAGCCGCCTAAGGGATAAACCAGCTTTGGGCATAACTGACAGAAGCCTAAGTTATGCCAGCTAAAGTGGTTTTCTAGGACCTTGCAGTCTGCTCAAGAATGTCCTCTGCGCCTGAAGGATGAGTGAATGACATAGAGTCAGCTACATGCCATGGATCGCCCCTATGTCTTTTAGGGCAGCTCTCAGTCACCTTTGTGTTGTTGGAACAACACCAAAGAGATAGAGTGAGAGCCTAAGCCCTGGTCCTTCTTTTCTGTTTCACTATTTGTAAAATGGGGTTGATTCTAATCTGCATCACAGAAGTTTTATTAAATGCAATGGAGATGCTTGCAAAGTGCTTTGAAGGCTCTGATGACAGGCCACAGAGGTGCCAAAGAACATAATTCTTTGCTGAAGATAGTAATGGGATAATAATTGTAGATCGTGCCAAACCAACCTGATCTCCTTTTTTGAAAAGGTAACAGATTTTTTAGATAAAGGAAATGCAGTGGATCTAATTTACCTAGATTTCACTAAGGCATTTGATACCGTGCCACATGGGGAATTATTAGTTAAACTGGAGAAGATGGGGATCAAATGAACATCAAAAGGTGGATAAGGAATTGGTTAAAGGGGAGACTGCAACGGGTCCTACTGAAAGGCGAACTGTCAGGTTGGAGGGAGGTTACCAGTGGAGTTCCTCAGGGATCGGTTTTGGGACCAATCTTATTTAATCTTTTTATTACTGACCTTGGCACAAAAAGTGGGAGTGTGCTAATAAAGTTTGCAGATGATAGAAAGCTGGGAGGTATTGCCAATTCGGAGAAGGATCGGGATATTATACAGGAGGATCTGGATGACCTTGTAAACTGGAGTAATAGTAATAAGATGAAATTTAATAGTGAGAAGTGTAAGGTTATGCATTTAGGGATTAATAACAAAAATTTTAGTTATAAGTTGGGGACGCATCAATTAGAAGTAACGGAAGAGGAGAAGGACCTTGGAGTATTGGTTGATCATAGGATGACTATGAGCTGCCAATGTGATATGGCTGTGAAAAAAGCTAATGCGGTTTTGGGATGCATCAGGAGAGGCATTTCCAGGAGGGATAAGGAGGTTTTAGTACCATTATACAAGGCACTGGTGAGACCTCACCTAGAACACTGTGTGCAGTTCTGGTCTCCCATGTTTAAAAAGGATGAATTCAAACTGGAGCAGGTACAGAGAAGTGCTACTAGGATGATCCGAGGAATGGAAAACTTGTCTTATGAAAGGAGACTTAAGGAGCTTGGCTTGTTTAGCCTAACTAAAAGAAGGTTGAGGGGAGATATGATTTTTCTCTATAAATATATCAGAGGGATAAATACAGGAGAGGGAGAGGAATTATTTCAGCTCAGCACCAATGTGGACACAAGAACAAATGGGTATAAACTGGCCACCAGGAAGTTTAGACTTGAACTCAGACGAAGGTTTTTAACCATCAGAGGAGTGAAGTTTTGTAATAGCCTTCCAAGGGAAGCAGTGGGGGCAAAAGATCTATCTGGCTTTAAGATTCTGCTTGATAAGTTTATGGAGGAGATGGTATGATGGGATAATGGGATTTTGGTAAGTAATTGATCTTTAAATATTCACAGTCAATAGGCCTAATCCCCTGAGATGGGATATTAGATGGATGGGATCTGAGTTACCCAGGAAGGAATTTTCTGTAGTATCTGGCTGGTGAATCTTGCCCATATGCTCAGGGTTTAGCCGATTGCCATATTTGGGTTCGGGAAGGAATTTTCTTCCAGGGCAGATTGGAGAGGCCCTGGAGGTTTTTCGCCTTCCTCTGTAGCATGGGGCACGGTTGACTTGAGGGAGGCTTCTCTGCTCCTTGAAGTCTTTAAACCATGATTTAAGGACTTCAATAGCTCTGACATGGGTGAGGTTTTTCATAGGAGTGGGTGGGTGAGATTCTGTGGCCTGCGCTGTGCAGCAGGTCAGACTAGATGATCAGAATGGTCCCTTCTGACCTTAGTATCTATGAATAAATGTACCTTTATAAGATCTAAGTACTCTGGTGGTGGGCGTCATTAGATTAGACAGCAGCAAACAAATCTGGAATCCCCTTCTGAATGTACACGCTAAGTGGAATTTGACAAAGGGAAACATTTTCATACTTTGGTTTCACTGAACTAGTTTCATGTCATCCCCTCTGATATGATATTGGTTGCTCATACCACATCCCTTTTCATACGTGGTCCTTCTGCACTCTATTTTCTTTTGGACTTCCCTTGCTCTCATTTTTTCTTTAGGTTATTTTATGCTCCTATTTTTGTTTCTGTTTTTTATTGTTTATTCATCATGATATACTTGCACTACTAAGAAACGTATGTTAGAATTACAAAGGTGTGAAAGGTTTATATAGAAGCCAAATCCTGCCAGAAATGAAGGTCTGTTCAGTATATTATATATTAATGTTCACCTCAAGTTCAGGTTAGGGAAAGGGGCCCAAACGTGGAGTGGTACTGTTTGCCTAGCCTAACTGTCCCATCTCACACATTGCCCTATAGAACATTTTATAGATGGGGGAAGGAGAGTGTAACAGTTGGACACCTGGAACAAAACTGGGACAACAGGTTTTCAGCTTCCTCAGGGGTACCTGGGGAGAGTGGAGGAGGCCACCTACTTTAGAAAGAGTCTAATGGGCAGACTGTAGGCTGTCAGGCACCTGTAAAGACATCAAGAGGTAAATAAGAGGCTCCACACAGTTTAAAGTAGTGGGTCTCCACCTTTTCTGATCCCTCCCAGTTAGCCAGGATCTACCTAAGGACAACCCGCCCCCCCCCCCGTTTAGCAGTTTGGGAAGTGAAGGGTGAGCACAAACCCTGATACCTGTTTGCTACTCCCTTGGAGATCACTGCCCCCAGGCTGAGAACCCAAGCCCTAGAGGAAGGCAGCATCTACAGAAGGATGCCCCCCTCCCCCTGCTCCTGCCCCCCCACTCCTGTATCTTATCTCCAAGGATCAGGGTTGGGGGACATGACAGGGCTCAGGATCAGGGCCAGCTCTAGGTACCAGCAAAACAAGCAGGTGCTTGGGGTGGCACATTTCTAGGGGCGGCATTCCGGTGCCGGCCATGCCGCCCCTATAAATGTGCCCCCGCCGCCCCAGCTCACCTCCACTCCGCCTCTGCCTGCTCCCCTAAGCTTGCCGCTGGCACACCGCTTCTCCCCCCTCCCTCCCTCCCAGGCTTGCCACACGCGAAACAGCTGTTTGGCACGGCAAGTCTGGGAGGGAGGGAGGAAAAGCTGAGCGGCGGTGCGCTCGGGAGAGGTGGCGGTGGTGGAGCAAAGGTGAGCTGGGGCAGGGAGCAGTTTCTCTACCCCCCCCCATTACTTCCTGCGCTCCACCCCCCTTGCTCACCTCTGCTCCGCTTCCCTGAACGCGCTGCCTCTCCCTCGCCTGAGAGGGATGGGGGAGAAGCAGAGTGGCAGCATGTTCAGGAGAGCAGGCGGACTGGAGGGAAGTGAGGGTGGGGGATTGCGGGGGGGGGGAGCCACAGGAAGCAATGGGGGGGAAATGCGGCATGCCCGGTAGAGGAGGCGGGGCCAGGGATTTGGGGAAAGGGTTAGGAAGGGGAGGAGTTGGGGCAGAGCCGCTGGCAGGGGGGGCACGAAAAAAAAGCAGCGGTGGCCAAAAATTTTTTTGCTTGGGGCAGCAAAAGTCCTAGAGCCAGCCCTGCTCAGGATGGAGGGAGCAGCTGCTGTCTTAACTTGTTGATCTACTTTAAAAGGCAGTGCACTTAGAGTGGGGTCAGCGTACTTAAAGGGAAAATGCACGTCTCTCTTCACACACACTCACGGAGTGCGTGTGTCTCTCTTGCTCACACACACACGCACACAGTGTGTCTCTGTCTCCCATGTTGTGTCCCCTCCCTCCATTTGTGCTACATTTGCTTAAAGTAGCATTTTTCAGGAACATAACTACAACATTAAGCAAGGAGTTGCACATTCAGATTCCCCTTTTGAACATATCATTTCCCCATCTGCATGCAAAAGCAGGAGTTGGATCAGTCAAATACAAGTGCAAATTTGCTCATTTTTTTGCACACGTCTCCACCTTCATTTAAAAAATTTTTGGTCTGTAGCTAAAATTTGTGCTTTAACTGTACTGAACCTCATAATTTATTTTTATGAGATTTTCACCCAAAATACCAGAAACCTTGCAAAAGTCTAAAGATTTCCATGATCTTGGTGTAAAGTCTTGCAAACAGTTCTTTAAAAAGAGGTTTGGCTGCAACTGAACTGGAAAATAAACTACTGGACTTGGCCTATAACCAAATTGTAGGGTGAGGTTTTGAATTTAGGACTTTAGAGTTCAACCTCTGCCCCTATACCTGACCTCTGAAGGGATTCAGACCTGAGGCTCCAAGTGCAGCCCATCTCTAGCTTAAAATTAAACCTAGAAAGCTGAAAATAAAAACTGAAAACAGTGATATTTTCATAGCATGTTTTAGTGGCAGCTTTATTGCCCCATTTTGTCTCACTGCTTTATTGAAGCACCTTGACAATTGTTTAACAGATGTTAAACAAAAAAAAAAAAAGAAAGGTTTCCCCGTAATTGAGGTTATCTTTTTCTTTGAAGGAATGTGACTATGACATTGTATTGTATTTCCTTTACATCTGTCTCTGAGCGGGAGGTTGTTTTTTGTTTTGTTTTGTTTTGTTTTGTTTTGTTTTTATTAAGGAAATGAAAAGAGAAGCGCAATATTGCAAGAAGGCCAGTGGAAGCGGACTCTCCAAATGACTTCCTCCCTGGAACCATTGCTCCATATAGTATATTTTCCAATGTTATATTATGTGGGCCACAAAATGGCAGCTTCATTCTTTTCTCCAAAGGCAGCAGGGAGTTATTTGTTGATACTGGATAAATTAAGTACTAATGACCAAGTATGCAAACTCCATTTTTGCTTAAAGCTTCTATTCAGTAGGACTCCTACAGTTCTATCATTTGTTTATGTCAAGTGGTGGTTTAATGCTCAATGCTTCAGTACTGCAATCAACACAAGATTTAACCGTAGTACCTACATTAAATCATAGTGTTTTTAGGTGTCTCTATGGGGCCAGTTTCTGGCTAAAATTCATCTTCCACTAGTGAACAAATAAACAGTCCAATAAGTCTTAGCTACTTATTTTCCCTTTGAGAAGTCAGTCAGTTACAGTACCTGTCTTACCATCTACTCATTGTACCTCCCATATTATGAAGCTGATTGATTATTGATGAGTTATTATTTAAGTCTAGTGTAATGGCCCATGGGTCTCAAACACAGGCTTATGGATTCCCAGTTAGCCCTCACATCGTGGCCACCAATGGGCAAGCTCTCCCAGCTCTCTTGGGAGAGAAGAGCTAGCAGAAATGTGATCCCTCCCATGGGCTCCACCAGCAGGATCCTAATTGGGGGTGATGATCAGCCCCTGACCCCGAATTGGCCTCATCATGCCATTAAATCCAGGAGGCAGCACAGGAAGTTGTCTGAGCAGCTGAGAGACTTTGAGGGGCTGTTACCCTGGACCACCTACATCTCGATCTTGACATCTAGTTTCACAATCAAGTAACTGCAACGTTTCTTTAAAAGAAAACTGCAAGGATTAGTTGTAATGCCCTGGGCTTTTATTATGGTAGCGCATCAGGGCTCCAATTAGGCATATCAAGGTTCCTTCTCCACTCTGAACTCTGGGGTACAGATGTGGGGACCTGCCTGAAAGACCCCCTAAGATTCTTCTTACCAGCTTAGGTTAAAACTTCCCCAAGGTACAAACTTTGCCTTGTCCTTGAACAGTATACTGCCACCACCAAGCATTTTAAATAAAGAACAGGGAAAGAGACCACTTGGAGGCATCTTCCCCCAAAATATCCCCCTAAGCCCTACACCGCCTTTCCTGGGAAGGCTTGATAAGAATCCTCACCAATTTGTACAGGTGAACACAGACCCAAACTCTTGGATCTTAAGAACAATGAAAAAGCAATCAGGTTCTGAAAAGAAGAATTTTAATTAAAGAAAAGGTAAAAGAATCATCTCTGTAAAATCAGGATGGTAAATACCTTACAGGGCAATCAGATTCAAAACGTAGAGAACCCCTCTAGGCAAAACCTTCAGTTACAAAAAGCCTCAAACAGGAATATACATTCCCTCCAGCACAGCTTATTTTACCAGCCATTAAACAAAAGGAATCTAATGCATTTTCTAGCTAGATTACTTACTAACTTAACAGGAGTTGGAAGGCTGTATTCCTGATCTGTTCCTGGTAAAGCAACACACAGACAGACAAACCCTTTGCTCCTCCGTCCTCCAGATTTGAAAGCATCTTGTCCCCTCATTGGTCATTTTGGGTCAGGTGCCAGCGAGGTTACCTTAGCTTCTTAACCCTTTACAGGTGAAAGGGTTTTGCGTCTGGCCAGGAGGCATTTTATATACAGAAAGGTAGTTACCCTTCCCTTTATATTTATACCAATAATTAAAGAGATGGTCTTCCTCCAAAGTTCTTATAAGAGGAGACAGATGAAACAAAACTGTTGTGGCATAGATGAAGAATGTGGTAAACAGTAAAAAATATATGTCTTAGCAAAATGAGCAATAGCAAGGCTCTCCACCTGCCTAGCTGGCAATCTCCCATTTAGGCATCACAGGAAAGGTGGGTCTTAAGGAGGGATTTGAAGGAGGGCAAGGTGGTAGCTGGACTGATTTAATTAGAGTTTTTTTCCACATGTAGAAGGTAGTATGGGAGAAAGTGTGAAGGTGCTTGTGGGCAGAGCCAACAGGTGGGTGGTGAAGATTTGTGAAGATGGGAATCAGTGTCACTTTTAAAATGTCTGTTGTAGTTACTGAATGATTATTTACTAAAAAGGGATATGTTCAAAATATGTTCCTAAAATGTCTCTTTAAATCTCCCTATTGCTGTATTAATGCCATGCTATCTGCAAATGGTTCTGGAACCTTTCAAGGAGGCCTGTCCATTTGACTGTTGCCTCCCATCAAGAATTCCAATCTGCTGATTAATGGCCCAACCCTAAAGTCCTAAGCCCCTCAGTGCACATCAAAGCCTTGCAAAGCTTTTGCTCAAAGCTGACCAAGAGAGAGGTAAGAAGTAATTTCCACTGGTTTGCTTTTCAAAGGCGAAGAGATCCAATTAACACAAAAGGAGTTTCTACACACATACGGAAATCAAAATACAGAGGGGCAAGATCTACTAGAGAGCACTGTTACCATTACAGTATGACTGTGCTAAGATTGTTCTTGAAAACATATTTGTGTTTTAGCATCTCTTACCTCAGGTCACACAAACAACACAATACACAGACTGCACAGGCTGAGTCTGCAGAACCATACTCAGACCCAAGACTCAACCAGTGAAAGTGGGAGTATCATAGGGAAGCAGAATACCAATGGGCACCATTAATGGGTTCTACTCCCACAGGTACAGAAGACTGCATGTGATGCGAGTGTGCTGATGTTAACGGGGTTGCTTCCATGCTAATGTCCCATACTAAGACAATGCACACAACACAGCAGTTTCAGTGAGATTTGATACAGCTCTGTGACACTATGATGCCAGAATCTATTTTCATAGATTCATCAAGTCCAAGGCTGGAAGGGACCACTGTGATTGAGTAGTCTAACCTCCTCCAGAACACAGGTCACTAAAATTCCCTGAAAACGTGCACAGTTTCAGTCACTGCATTTGAAAGGCCACCCACACCTAGTGTCAAAAAGCCCTCCCATTGCATGGACTTTATCAGCCTTGTTTCAGGACTGGGGTCATGTGTACTGCTATGGGACTTATGCTAACTAAAGTAAGTCAAACTCTGTATGCCTTAATTTCTCCATCTGTGAAATGGGAATAAAGATACTGACACCACAGGGATATTTTCAGGCTAAATTCACTAAACGTTTTAAGATCTTTATGGGGCAGATGGTATGGAAGAGTAAACATATTACAGTGACAGAGCTTGCATAGCAATTCAGGCTCAAAGTCATCTGGACACCTCTGTGCTCAGGCATTGTCTAGAAAAGAGTTCAACCACTGTGACGTGCTTCTGGTTGCCAACTTGGGAAGTCCAAAGTGCCAAGAGCCCTGTGTCATTTTAGCCTGTGTTGAGTAAACTGTTCAAATATAAGAACAAAAACCTTTTGTGGCTCCAACAATAAAAAGAGAACTTGAAAGCAGGTGACACCACCTGTTCCCTTTTAATTCCAGTCAAACAATTTCTTCCCTAAAAGGACTCAGTAGAGGAGAAGGGAAGAGAGTGGCCAATAGTCACTCTCAGTCCAGGACAGAAAGTTGTAATAATGGCTCTGGCTCCACATTGAGCCCATTGTAGAGGCAGCAGCTTATCAGTGCCAGAAGACTACTCCCTCTGTACAACAGCAACAATGGGCAATATCTGCCTCCCGCAAAGCTCTGGATCAAACAGACATGCAGAACTGTATGCAGGCCAGCACTCACCAATCTTCAGATCATGCCACATTGCTTCACTTAGGTAGGTTCCAAGGGCCATCCATTAGTGAGAAAGACTAGAGCCTAACTGAAATGCTCTGATAATTTTAATTAAGCTCATCATATCCACAAACCTGGTAACTCTAGTGAAACATTTGCACCTTAAAAAAAAAAAAGAAAGGACTACAACCAGCTCACTGAACCTGCTGTGCTTTCTTCGCAAGTTCCCACAGTTTCTAATGCCCTCAATAAAAGGCCCATCATGGTACACAGAATCAGATGTTCTTTCCAGTTTGTCAAATTAGGCATAAGGACAGCAAACTGTTAGGGCAGAGGCTCTATGCTCCCTAATGGCACTACCGTCCCTCACTACAGACCTAGCCTTCACAAAATAGAATACCAGAATTCCAAAGAGCAAGGAACACGGAACTAAATTCTTTGGGGTGCAAGGTAATAATCCCTTTTGGAGGCAAACTTGAGAGAGGATTTTGCATTGTACTTCAACATTACTTTATATCAGCTTGTATTTCTGTGCACACCACAAAGCTTTATGAGATATCAAGAGAAGAAATGGTTCCTCCAAGACGCATTAACAACCAAAACCAAAACTTCAAACACAGAAGTCATCTCACAGAATGATAGAAAACCAAGTTCATGCTCAGTATAAATACTGAGGGTTGTCTAGTGATTAGAACAGAGGTGATTAAAACAGAGAATTTGGAGTGAAAATTTCCAAGATTGATTCCCACCCCCATCATTACTTTTGTGTGTTGCCTTGGGAAAATCATTTAGGCCCTGATTTCAGAAGTGGCCAGTAACTTTGGTGCCTCAATTTTTTGGGGCCATATTTAAGATACTTTGGGCCTGATTTCCAGAAGCACTGATAACTCATCTCCAACTGACGTCAACTGCAGCTGCTCAGCACCTCTGAAATGAGGCCTTGGTATCTCAAGTTGGGCACCTGAAAATTGGAAAGTTTTGGCCCAACCTCTTTGGCCCAAACCCTTGAGTCATGGTGTGTTGTGCTCAGCACAGGACCTAATGTAATATAGATAAAGTGACTGTAAGATATCTTTCATTTCCACTGATCTTGAAGCCGCCTAAGGGATAAACCAGCTTTGGGCATAACTGACAGAAGCCTAAGTTATGCCAGCTAAAGTGGTTTTCTAGGACCTTGCAGTCTGCTCAAGAATGTCCTCTGCGCCTGAAGGATGAGTGAATGACATAGAGTCAGCTACATGCCATGGATCGCCCCTATGTCTTTTAGGGCAGCTCTCAGTCACCTTTGTGTTGTTGGAACAACACCAAAGAGATAGAGTGAGAGCCTAAGCCCTGGTCCTTCTTTTCTGTTTCACTATTTGTAAAATGGGGTTGATTCTAATCTGCATCACAGAAGTTTTATTAAATGCAATGGAGATGCTTGCAAAGTGCTTTGAAGGCTCTGATGACAGGCCACAGAGGTGCCAAAGAACATAATTCTTTGCTGAAGATAGTAATGGGATAATAATTGTAGATCGTGCCAAACCAACCTGATCTCCTTTTTTGAAAAGGTAACAGATTTTTTAGATAAAGGAAATGCAGTGGATCTAATTTACCTAGATTTCACTAAGGCATTTGATACCGTGCCACATGGGGAATTATTAGTTAAACTGGAGAAGATGGGGATCAAATGAACATCAAAAGGTGGATAAGGAATTGGTTAAAGGGGAGACTGCAACGGGTCCTACTGAAAGGCGAACTGTCAGGTTGGAGGGAGGTTACCAGTGGAGTTCCTCAGGGATCGGTTTTGGGACCAATCTTATTTAATCTTTTTATTACTGACCTTGGCACAAAAAGTGGGAGCGTGCTAATAAAGTTTGCAGATGATAGAAAGCTGGGAGGTATTGCCAATTCGGAGAAGGATCGGGATATTATACAGGAGGATCTGGATGACCTTGTAAACTGGAGTAATAGTAATAAGATGAAATTTAATAGTGAGAAGTGTAAGGTTATGCATTTAGGGATTAATAACAAAAATTTTAGTTATAAGTTGGGGACGCATCAATTAGAAGTAACGGAAGAGGAGAAGGACCTTGGAGTATTGGTTGATCATAGGATGACTATGAGCTGCCAATGTGATATGGCTGTGAAAAAAGCTAATGCGGTTTTGGGATGCATCAGGAGAGGCATTTCCAGGAGGGATAAGGAGGTTTTAGTACCATTATACAAGGCACTGGTGAGACCTCACCTAGAACACTGTGTGCAGTTCTGGTCTCCCATGTTTAAAAAGGATGAATTCAAACTGGAGCAGGTACAGAGAAGTGCTACTAGGATGATCCGAGGAATGGAAAACTTGTCTTATGAAAGGAGACTTAAGGAGCTTGGCTTGTTTAGCCTAACTAAAAGAAGGTTGAGGGGAGATATGATTTTTCTCTATAAATATATCAGAGGGATAAATACAGGAGAGGGAGAGGAATTATTTCAGCTCAGCACCAATGTGGACACAAGAACAAATGGGTATAAACTGGCCACCAGGAAGTTTAGACTTGAACTCAGACGAAGGTTTTTAACCATCAGAGGAGTGAAGTTTTGTAATAGCCTTCCAAGGGAAGCAGTGGGGGCAAAAGATCTATCTGGCTTTAAGATTCTGCTTGATAAGTTTATGGAGGAGATGGTATGATGGGATAATGGGATTTTGGTAAGTAATTGATCTTTAAATATTCACAGTCAATAGGCCTAATCCCCTGAGATGGGATATTAGATGGATGGGATCTGAGTTACCCAGGAAGGAATTTTCTGTAGTATCTGGCTGGTGAATCTTGCCCATATGCTCAGGGTTTAGCCGATTGCCATATTTGGGTTCGGGAAGGAATTTTCTTCCAGGGCAGATTGGAGAGGCCCTGGAGGTTTTTCGCCTTCCTCTGTAGCATGGGGCACGGTTGACTTGAGGGAGGCTTCTCTGCTCCTTGAAGTCTTTAAACCATGATTTAAGGACTTCAATAGCTCTGACATGGGTGAGGTTTTTCATAGGAGTGGGTGGGTGAGATTCTGTGGCCTGCGCTGTGCAGCAGGTCAGACTAGATGATCAGAATGGTCCCTTCTGACCTTAGTATCTATGAATAAATGTACCTTTATAAGATCTAAGTACTCTGGTGGTGGGCGTCATTAGATTAGACAGCAGCAAACAAATCTGGAATCCCCTTCTGAATGTACACGCTAAGTGGAATTTGACAAAGGGAAACATTTTCATACTTTGGTTTCACTGAACTAGTTTCATGTCATCCCCTCTGATATGATATTGGTTGCTCATACCACATCCCTTTTCATACGTGGTCCTTCTGCACTCTATTTTCTTTTGGACTTCCCTTGCTCTCATTTTTTCTTTAGGTTATTTTATGCTCCTATTTTTGTTTCTGTTTTTTATTGTTTATTCATCATGATATACTTGCACTACTAAGAAACGTATGTTAGAATTACAAAGGTGTGAAAGGTTTATATAGAAGCCAAATCCTGCCAGAAATGAAGGTCTGTTCAGTATATTATATATTAATGTTCACCTCAAGTTCAGGTTAGGGAAAGGGGCCCAAACGTGGAGTGGTACTGTTTGCCTAGCCTAACTGTCCCATCTCACACATTGCCCTATAGAACATTTTATAGATGGGGGAAGGAGAGTGTAACAGTTGGACACCTGGAACAAAACTGGGACAACAGGTTTTCAGCTTCCTCAGGGGTACCTGGGGAGAGTGGAGGAGGCCACCTACTTTAGAAAGAGTCTAATGGGCAGACTGTAGGCTGTCAGGCACCTGTAAAGACATCAAGAGGTAAATAAGAGGCTCCACACAGTTTAAAGTAGTGGGTCTCCACCTTTTCTGATCCCTCCCAGTTAGCCAGGATCTACCTAAGGACAACCCGCCCCCCCCCCCCGTTTAGCAGTTTGGGAAGTGAAGGGTGAGCACAAACCCTGATACCTGTTTGCTACTCCCTTGGAGATCACTGCCCCCAGGCTGAGAACCCAAGCCCTAGAGGAAGGCAGCATCTACAGAAGGATGCCCCCCCTCCCCCTGCTCCTGCCCCCCCACTCCTGTATCTTATCTCCAAGGATCAGGGTTGGGGGACATGACAGGGCTCAGGATCAGGGCCAGCTCTAGGCACCAGCAAAACAAGCAGGTGCTTGGGGTGGCACATTTCTAGGGGCGGCATTCCGGTGCCGGCCATGCCGCCCCTATAAATGTGCCCCCGCCGCCCCAGCTCACCTCCACTCCGCCTCTGCCTGCTCCCCTAAGCTTGCCGCTGGCACACCGCTTCTCCCCCCCTCCCTCCCTCCCAGGCTTGCCACACGCGAAACAGCTGTTTGGCACGGCAAGTCTGGGAGGGAGGGAGGAAAAGCTGAGCGGCGGTGCGCTCGGGAGAGGTGGCGGTGGTGGAGCAAAGGTGAGCTGGGGCAGGGAGCAGTTTCTCTACCCCCCCCATTACTTCCTGCGCTCCACCCCCCTTGCTCACCTCTGCTCCGCTTCCCTGAACGCGCTGCCTCTCCCTCGCCTGAGAGGGTGGGGGGAGAAGCAGAGTGGCAGCATGTTCAGGAGAGCAGGCGGACTGGAGGAAGTGAGGGTGGGGGATTGCGGGGGGGGGAGCCACAGGAAGCAATGGGGGGGAAATGCGGCATGCCCGGTAGAGGAGGCGGGGCCAGGGATTTGGGGAAAGGGTTAGGAAGGGGAGGAGTTGGGGCAGAGCCGCTGGCAGGGGGGGCACGAAAAAAAAAGCAGCGGTGGCCAAAAATTTTTTTTGCTTGGGGCAGCAAAAGTCCTAGAGCCAGCCCTGCTCAGGATGGAGGGAGCAGCTGCTGTCTTAACTTGTTGATCTACTTTAAAAGGCAGTGCACTTAGAGTGGGGTCAGCGTACTTAAAGGGAAAATGCACGTCTCTCTTCACACACACTCACGGAGTGCGTGTGTCTCTCTTGCTCACACACACACGCACACAGTGTGTCTCTGTCTCCCATGTTGTGTCCCCTCCCTCCATTTGTGCTACATTTGCTTAAAGTAGCATTTTTCAGGAACATAACTACAACATTAAGCAAGGAGTTGCACATTCAGATTCCCCTTTTGACATATCATTTCCCCATCTGCATGCAAAAGCAGGAGTTGGATCAGTCAAATACAAGTGCAAATTTGCTCATTTTTTTGCACACGTCTCCACCTTCATTTAAAAAATTTTTGGTCTGTAGCTAAAATTTGTGCTTTAACTGTACTGAACCTCATAATTATTTTTTATTTTTTCATGAGATTTTCACCCAAAATACCAGAAACCTTGCAAAAGTCTAAAGATTTCCATGATCTTGGTGTAAAGTCTTGCAAACAGTTCTTTAAAAAGAGGTTTTGGCTGCAACTGAACTGGAAAATAAACTACTGGACTTGGCCTATAACCAAATTGTAGGGTGAGGTTTTGAATTTAGGACTTTAGAGTTCAACCTCTGCCCCTATACCTGACCTCTGAAGGGATTCAGACCTGAGGCTCCAAGTGCAGCCCATCTCTAGCTTAAAATTAAACCTAGAAAGCTGAAAATAAAAACTGAAAACAGTGATATTTTCATAGCATGTTTTAGTGGCAGCTTTATTGCCCCATTTTGTCTCACTGCTTTATTGAAGCACCTTGACAATTGTTTAACAGATGTTAAACAAGAAAAAAAAGAAAGGTTTCCCCGTAATTGAGGTTATCTTTTTTCTTTGAAGGAATGTGACTATGACATTGTATTGTATTTCCTTTACATCTGTCTCTGAGCGGGAGGTTGTTTTTTTGTTTTGTTTTTTGTTTTGTTTTTCAAAATATGTTCCTAAAATGTCTCTTTAAATCTCCCTATTGCTGTATTAATGCCATGCTATCTGCAACTGGTTCTGGAACCTTTCAAGGAGGCCTGTCATTTGACGTTGCCTCCCATCAAGAATTCAATCTGCTGATTAATGGCCCAACCCCTAAAGTCCTAAGCCCCTCAGTGCACATCAAAGCCTTGCAAAGCTTTTGCTCAAAGCTGACAAGAGAGAGGTAAGAAGTAATTTCCACTGGTTTGCTTTTCAAAGGCGAAGAGATCCAATTAATAACAAAAGGAGTTTCTACACACATACGGAAATCAAAATACAGAGGGGCAAGATCTACTAGAGAGCACTGTACATTACAGTATGACTGTGCTAAGATGTTCTTGAAAACATATTTGGTGTTTTAGCATCTCGTACCTCAGTCACACAAACAACACAATACACAGACTGCACAGGCTGAGTCTGCAGAACCATACTCAGACCCAAGACTCAACCAGTGAAAGTGGGAGTATCATAGGGAAGCAGAATACAAGGGCACCATTAATGGGTCTACTCCCACAGGTACAGAAGACTGCATGTGATGCGAGTGTGCTGATGTTAACGGGGTTGCTTCCATGCTAATGTCCTACATACGAAGACAATGCACACAACACAGCAGTTTCAGTGAGATTGATACAGCTCGTGTGACACTATGATGCCAGAATCTATTTTCATAGATTCATCCAAGTCCACGGCTGGAAGGGACCACTGTGATTGAGTAGTCTACCGCCTCCAGACACAGGTCACTAAAATTCCTGAAAACGTGCACAGTTTCAGTCCTGCATTTGAAAGGCCACCCCACCTAGTGTCAAAAGCCCTCCCATTGCATGGACTTTATCAGCCTTGTTTCAGGACTGGGGTCATGGTACTGCTATGGGACTTATGCTAACTAAAGTAAGTCAAACTCTCTATGCCTTAATTTCTCCATCTGTGAAATGGGAATAAAGATACTGACCCCACAGGGATATTTTCAGGCTAATTCACTAAACGTTTTAAGATCTTTATGGGGCAGATGGTATGGAAGAGTAAACATATTACAGTGACAGAGCTTGCATAGCAATTCAGGCTCAAAGTCATCTGGACACCTCTGTGCTCAGGCATTGTCTAGAAAAGAGTTCAACCACTGTGACGTGCTTCTGGTTGCCAACTTGGGAAGTCCAAAGTGCCAAGAGCCCTGTTCATTTTAGCCTGTGTTGAGTAAACTGTTCAAATATAAGAACAAAAACCTTTTGTGGCTCCAACAATAAAAGAGAACTTGAAAGCAGGTGACACCACCTGTTCCCTTTAATTCCAGTCAAACAATTTCTTCCCTAAAAGGACTCAGAGAGGAGAAGGGAAAGAGAGTGGCCAATAGTCCACTCTCAGTCAGGACAGAAAGTTGTAATAATGGCTCTTGGCTCCACATTGAGCCCATTGTAGAGGCAGCAGCTTATCAGTGCCAGAAGACTACTCCCTCTGTACAACAGCAACAATGGGCAATATCTGCCTCCCGCAAAGCTCGGATCAAACAGACCTGCAGAACTGTATGCAGGCCAGCACTCACCAATCTTCATATCATGCCACATTGCTTCACTTAGGTAGGTTCCAAGGGCCACCATTAGTGAGAAAGACTAGAGCCTAACTGAAATGCTCTGATAATTTTAATTAAGCTCATCATATCACAAACCTGGTAACTCTAGTGAAACATTTGCACCTTAAAAAAAAAAAGAAGGACTACAACCGCTCACTGAACCTGCTGTGCTTTCTTCGCAAGTTCCCACAGTTTCTAATGCCCTCAAATAAAAGGCCCATCATGGTACACAGAATCCGAATGTTCTTTCCAGTTTGTCAAATTAGGCATAAGGACAGCAAACTGTTAGGGCAGAGGCTCTATGCTCCCTAATGGCACTACCGTCCCTCACTACAGACCTAGCCTTCACAAAAATAGAATACCAGGAATTCCAAAGATGCAAGGAACACGGAACTAAATTCTTTGGGGTGCAAGGTAATAATCCCTTTTGGAGGCAAACTGAGAGAGGATTTTGAATTGTACTTCAACATACTTTATATCAGCTTGTATTTCTGTGCACACCACAAAGCTTTATGAGATATCAAGAGAAGAATGGTTCCTCCAAGACGTATTAACAACCAAACCAAAACTTCAAACACAGAAGTCATCTCACAGAATGATAGAAAACCAAGTTCATGCTCAGTATAAATACTGAGGGTTGTCTAGTGATTAGAACAGAGGTGATTAAACAGAGAATTTGGAGTGAAATTTCCAAGATTGATTCCCACCCCCATCATTACTTTTGTGTGTTGCCTTGGGAAAATCATTTAGGCCCTGATTTTCAGAGTGGCCAGTAACTTGGTGCCTCAATTTTTTGGGGCATATTAAGATACTTTGGGCCTGATTTCCAGAAGCACTGATAACTCATCTCAACTGACGTCAACTGCAGCTGCTCAGCACCTCTGAAATGAGGCCTTTGGTATCTCAAGTGGGCACCTGAAAATTGGAAAGTTTTGGCCCAACCTCTTGGCCCAACCCTTGAGTCATGGTGTGTTGTGCTCAGCACAGGACCAATGTAATATAGATAAAGTGACTGTAAGATATCTTTTCTCTTTCCATGATCTTGAAGCCGCCTAAGGGTATAAACCAGCTTTGGGCATAACTGACAGAAGCCTAAGTTATGCCAGCTAAAGTGTTTTCTAGGACCTTGCAGTCTGCTCAAGAATGTCCTCTGCGCCGAAGGATGAAGTGAATGACATAGAGTCAGCTACATGCCCTGGATCGCCCCTATGTCTTTAGGGCAGCTCTCAGTCACCTTTGTGTTGTTGGAACAACACCAAAGAGATAGAGTGAGAGCCTAAGCCCTGGTCCTTCTTTTCTGTTTCACTATTTGTAAAATGGGGTTGATTCTAATCTGCATCACAGAAGTTTTATTAAATGCAATGGAGATGCTTGCAAAGTGCTTTGAAGGCTCTGAGACAGGCCACAGAGGTGCCAAAGAACATAATTCTTTGCTGAAGATAGTAATGGGATAATAATTGTAGATCGTGCCAACCAACCTGATCTCCTTTTTGAAAAGGTAACAGATTTTTTAGATAAAGGAAATGCAGTGGATCTAATTTACCTAGATTTCACTAAGGCATTTGATACCGTGCCACATGGGGAATTATTAGTTAAACTGGAGAAGATGGGATCAAATGAAACATCAAAAGGTGGATAAGGAATTGGTTAAAGGGGAGACTGCAACGGGTCCTACTGAAAGGCGAACTGTCAGGTTGGAGGGAGGTTACCAGTGGAGTTCCTCAGGGATCGGTTTTGGGACAATCTTATTTAATCTTTTTATTACTGACCTTGGCACAAAAAGTGGGAGTGTGCTAATAAAGTTTGCAGATGATAGAAAGCTGGGAGGTATTGCCAATTCGGAGAAGGATCGGGAGATTATACAGGAGGATCTGGATGACCTTGTAAACTGGAGTAATAGTAATAGGATGAAATTTAATAGTGAGAAGTGTAAGGTTATGCATTTAGGGATTAATAACAAAATTTTAGTTATAAAGTTGGGGTACGCATCAATTAGAAGTAACGGAAGAGGAGAAGGACCTTGGAGTATTGGTTGATCATAGGATGGACCTCTGAGCTGCCAATGTGATATGGCTGTGAAAAAAGCTAATGCGGTTTTGGGATGCATCAGGAGAGGCATTTCCAGGAGGGATAAGGAGGTTTTAGTACCATTATACAAGGCACTGGTGAGACCTCACCTAGAACACTGTGTGCAGTTCTGGTCTCCCATGTTTAAAAAGGATGAATCAAACTGGAGCAGGTACAGAGAAGTGCTACTAGGATGATCCGAGGAATGGGAAAACTGTCTTATGAAAGGAGACTTAAGGAGCTTGGCTTGTTTAGCCTAACTAAAAGAAGGTTGAGGGGAGATAGATATGATTTTCTCTTAAATATATCAGAGGGATAAATACAGGAGAGGGAGAGGAATTATTTCAGCTCAGCACCAATGTGGACACAAGAACAAATGGGTATAAAATGGCCACCAGGAAGTTAGACTTGAACTCAGACGAAGGTTGTTTAACCATCAGAGGAGTGAAGTTTGTAATAGCCTTCCAAGGGAAGCAGTGGGGGCAAAGATCTATCTGGCTTTAAGATTCTTGCTTGATAAGTTTATGGAGGAGAGGTATGATGGGATAATGGGATTTTGGTAAGTAATTGATCTTTAAATATTCACAGTCAATAGGCCTAATCCCCCTGAGATGGGATATTAGATGGATGGGATCTGAGTTACCCAGGAAGGAATTTTCTGTAGTATCTGGCTGGTGAATCTTGCCCATATGCTCAGGTTTTAAGCCGATTGCCATATTTGGTTCGGGAAGGAATTTCTTCCAGGGCAGATTGGAGAGGCCCTGAGGTTTTTCGCCTTCCTCTGTAGATGGGGCACGGTGACTTGAGGGAGGCTTCTCTGACTCCTTGAAGTCTTTAAACCATGATTTAAGGACTTCAATTAGCCTTCTGACATGGGTGAGGTTTTTCATAGGAGTGGGTGGGTGAGATTCTGTGGCCTGCGCTGTGCAGCATGTCAGACTAGATGATCAGAATGGTCCCTTCTGACCTTAGTATCTATGACTAAATGTACCTTTATAAGATCTAAGTACTCTGGTGGTGGGCGTCATTAGATTAGACAGCAGCAAACAAATCTGGAATCCCCTTCTGAATGTACACGCTAAGTGGAATTTGACAAAGGGAAACATTTTCATACTTTGGTTTCACTGAACTAGTTCATGTCATCCCCTCTGATATGATATTGGTTGCTCATACCACATCCCTTTTCATACGTGGTCCTTCTGCACTCTATTTTCTTTTGGACTTCCCTTGCTCTCATTTTTTCTTTAGGTTATTTTATGCTCCTATTTTTGTTTCTGTTTTTTATTGTTTATTCATCATGATATACTTGCACTACTAAGAAACGTATGTTAGAATTACAAAGGTGTGCAAGGTTTATATAGAAGCCAAATCCTGCCAGAATGAAGGTCTGTTCAGTATATTATATATTAATGTTCACCTCAAGTTCAGGTTAGGGAAAGGGGCCCAAACGTGGAGTGGTACTGTTTGCCTAGCCTAACTGTCCCATCTCAAACATTGCCCTATAGAACATTTTATAGATGGGGGAAGGAGAGTGTAACAGTTGGACACCTGGAACAAAACTGGGACAACAGGTTTTCAGCTTCCTCAGGGGTACCTGGGGAGAGTGGAGGAGGCCACCTACTTAGAAAGAGTCTAATGGGCAGACTGTAGGCTGTCAGGCACCTGTAAGACATCAAGAGGTAATAAGAGGCTCCACACAGTTTAAAGTAGTGGGTCTCCACCTTTCTGATCCCTCCCAGTTAGCCAGGATCTACCTAAGGACAACCCGCCCCCCCCCCCCCGTTTAGCAGTTTGGGAAGTGAAGGGTGAGCACAAACCCCTGATACCTGTTTTGCTACTCCCTTGGAGATCACTGCCCCCAGGCTGAGAACCAAGCCCTAGAGGAAGGCAGCATTCTACAGAAGGACTGCCCCCCTCCCCCTGCTCCTGCCCCCCCACTCCTGTATCTTATCTCCAAGGATCAGGGTTGGGGGACATGACAGGGCTCAGGATCAGGGCCAAGCTCTAGGCACCAGCAAACAAGCAGGTGCTTGGGGTGGACACATTCTAGGGGCGGCATTCCGGTGCCGGCCATGCCGCCCTATAAATGTGCCCCCGCCGCCCCAGCTCACCTCCACTCCGCCTCTGCCTGCTCCCCTAAGCTTGCCGCTGGCACACCGCTTCTCCCCCCTCCCTCCCTCCCAGGCTTGCCACACGCGAAACAGCTGTTTGGCACGGCAAGTCTGGGAGGGAGGGAGGAAAAGCTGAGCGGCGGTGCGCTCGGGAGAGGTGGCGGTGGTGGAGCAAAGGTGAGCTGGGGCAGGGAGCAGTTTCTCTACCCCCCCCCCATTACTTCCTGCGCTCCACCCCCCTTGCTCACCTCTGCTCCGCTCCCTGAACGCGCTGCCTCTCCCTCGCCTGAGAGGGATGGGGGAAGAAGCAGAGTGGCAGCATGTTCAGGAGAGCAGGCGGACTGGAGGGAAGTGAGGGTGGGGGGTTTGGGGGGGGGGGAGCCACAGGAAGCAATGGGGGGGAAATGCGGCATGCCCGGTAGAGGAGGCGGGGCCAGGGATTTGGGGAAAGGGTTAGGAAGGGGAGGAGTTGGGGCAGAGCCGCTGGCAGGGGGGGCACGAAAAAAAAGCAGCGGTGGCCAAAAATTTTTTTTGCTTGGGGCAGCAAAAGTCCTAGAGCCAGCCCTGCTCAGGATGGAGGGAGCAGCTGCTGTCTTAACTTGTTGATCTACTTTAAAAGGCAGTGCACTTAGGTGGGGTCAGCGTACTTAAAGGGAAAATGCACGTCTCTCTTCACACACCTCACGGAGTGCGTGTGTCTCTCTTGCTCACACACACACGCACACAGTGTGTCTCTGTCTACCATGTTGTGTCCCTCCCTCCATTTGTGCTACATTTGCTTAAAGTAGCATTTTTTCAGGAACATAACTACAACATTAAGCAAGGAGTTGCACATTCAGATTCCCCCTTTTGAACATATCATTTCCCCCATCTGCATGCAAAAGCAGGAGTTGATCAGTCAATACAAGTGCAAATTTGCTCATTTTTTTGCACACGTCTCCACCTTCATTTAAAAAATTTTTGGTCTGTAGCTAAAATTTTGTGCTTTAACTGTACTGAACCTCATAATTTATTTTTTATGAGATTTTCACCCAAAATACCAGAAACCTTGCAAAAGTCTAAAGATTTCCATGATCTTGGTGTAAAGTCTTGCAAACAGTTCTTTAAAAAGAGGTTTTGGCTGAACTGAACTGGAAAATAAACTACTGGACTTGGCCTATAACCAAATTGTAGGGTGAGGTTTTGAATTTAGGACTTTAGAGTTCAACCTCTGCCCCTATACCTGACCTCTGAAGGGATTCAGACTGAGGCTCCAAGTGCAGCCCATCTCTAGCTTAAAATTAAACCTAGAAAGCTGAAAATAAAAACTGAAAACAGTGATATTTTCATAGCATGTTTTAGTGGCAGCTTTATTGCCCCATTTGTCTCACTGCTTTATTGAAGCACCTTGACACTTGTTTAACATCTGTTAAACAAGAAAAAAAAAGAAAGGTTTCCCCGTAATTGAGGTTATCTTTTTCTTTGAAGGAATGTGACTATGACATTGTACTGTATTTCCTTTACATCTGTCTCTGAGTGGGAGGTTGTTTTCTGTTTGTAAAAAGGGACATGTTCAAAATATGTTCCTAAAATGTCTCTTTAAATCTCCCTATTGCTGTATTAATGCCATGCTATCTGCAAATGGTTCTGGAACCTTTCAAGGAGGCCCTGTCCATTTGACTGTTGCCTCCCATCAAGAATTCCAATCTGCTGATTAATGGCCCAACCCTAAAGTCCTAAGCCCCCTCAGTGCACATCAAGCCTTGCAAAGCTTTTGCTCAAAGCTGACCAAGAGAGAGGTAAGAAGTAATTTCCACTGGTTGCTTTTCAAAGGCGAGAGATCCAATTAACACAAAGGAGTTTCTACACACATACGGAAATCAAATACAGAGGGGCAAGATCTACTAGAGAGCACTGTTACCATTACAGTATGACTGTGCTAAGATTGTTCTTGAAAACATATTTGTGTTTTAGCATCTCTTACCTCAGTCACACAAACAACACAATACACAGACTGCACAGGCTGAGTCTGCAGAACCATACTCAGACCCAAGACTCAACCAGTGAAAGTGGGAGTATCATAGGGAAGCAGAATACCAATGGGCACCATTAATGGGTTCTACTCCCACAGGTACAGAAGACTGCATGTGATGCGAGTGTGCTGATGTTAACGGGGTTGCTTCCATGCTAATGTCCCATACGAAGACAATGCACACAACACAGCAGTTTCAGTGAGATTTGATACAGCTCTGTGACACTATGATGCCAGAATCTATTTTCATAGATTCATCAAGTCCAAGGCTGGAAGGGACCACTGTGATGAGTAGTCTAACCTCCTCCAGAACACAGGTCACTAAAATTCCCTGAAACGTGCACAGTTTCAGTCACTGCATTTGAAAGGCCACCCACACCTAGTGTCAAAAAGCCCTCCCATTGCATGGACTTATCAGCCTTGTTTCAGGACTGGGGTCATGTGTACTGCTATGGGACTTATGCTAACTAAAGTAAGTCAAACTCTCTATGCCTTAATTTCTCCATCTGTGAAATGGGAATAAAGATACTGACACCACAGGGATATTTTCAGGCTAAATTCACTAAACGTTTTAAGATCTTTATGGGGCAGATGGTATGGAAGAGTAAACATATTACAGTGACAGAGCTTGCATAGCAATTCAGGCTCAAAGTCATCTGGACACCTCTGTGCTCAGGCATTGTCTAGAAAAGAGTTCAACCACTGTGACGTGCTTCTGGTTGCCAACTTGGGAAGTCCAAAGTGCCAAGAGCCCTGTGTCATTTTAGCCTGTGTTGAGTAAACTGTTCAAATATAAGAACAAAAACCTTTTGTGGCTCCAACAATAAAAAGAGAACTTGAAAGCAGGTGACACCACCTGTTCCCTTTAATTCCAGTCAAACAATTTCTTCCCTAAAAGGACTCAGTAGAGGAGAAGGGAAGAGAGTGGCCAATAGTCACTCTCAGTCCAGGACAGAAAGTTGTAATAATGGCTCTGGCTCCACATGAGCCCATTGTAGAGGCAGCAGCTTATCAGTGCCAGAAGACTACTCCCTCTGTACAACAGCAACAATGGGCAATATCTGCCTCCCGCAAGCTCTGGATCAAACAGACATGCAGAACTGTATGCAGGCCAGCACTCACCAATCTTCAGATCATGCCACATTGCTTCACTTAGGTAGGTTCCAAGGGCCATCCATTAGTGAGAAAGACTAGAGCCTAACTGAAATGCTCTGATAATTTTAATTAAGCTCATCATATCCACAAACCTGGTAACTCTAGTGAAACATTTGCACCTTAAAAAAAAAAAAAAGAAAGGACTACAACCAGCTCACTGAACCTGCTGTGCTTCTTCGCAAGTTCCCACAGTTTCTAATGCCCTCAAATAAAAGGCCCATCATGGTACACAGAATCAGATGTTCTTTCCAGTTTGTCAAATTAGGCATAAGGACAGCAAACTGTTAGGGCAGAGGCTCTATGCTCCCTAATGGCACTACCGTCCCTCACTACAGACCTAGCCTTCACAAAAATAGAATACCAGAATTCCAAAGAGCAAGGAACACGGAACTAAATTCTTTGGGGTGCAAGGTAATAATCCCTTTTGGAGGCAAACTTGAGAGAGGATTTTGCATTGTACTTCAACATTACTTTTATATCAGCTTGTATTTCTGTGCACACCACAAAGCTTTATGAGATATCAAGAGAAGAAATGGTTCCTCCAAGACGTATTAACAACCAAAACCAAAACTTCAAACACAGAAGTCATCTCACAGAATGATAGAAAACCAAGTTCATGCTCAGTATAAATACTGAGGGTTGTCTAGTGATTAGAACAGAGGTGATTAAAACAGAGAATTTGGAGTGAAAATTTCCAAGATTGATTCCCACCCCCATCATTACTTTTGTGTGTTGCCTTGGGAAAATCATTTAGGCCCTGATTTTCAGAAGTGGCCAGTAACTTTGGTGCCTCAATTTTTTGGGGCCATATTTAAGATACTTTGGGCCTGATTTCCAGAAGCACTGATAACTCATCTCCAACTGACGTCAACTGCAGCTGCTCAGCACCTCTGAAATGAGGCCTTTGGTATCTCAAGTTGGGCACCTGAAAATTGGAAAGTTTTGGCCCAACCTCTTTGGCCCAAACCCTTGAGTCATGGTGTGTTGTGCTCAGCACAGGACCCTAATGTAATATAGATAAGTGACTGTAAGATATCTTTCATTTCCACTGATCTTGAAGCCGCCTAAGGGATAACCAGCTTTGGGCATAACTGACAGAAGCCTAAGTTATGCCAGCTAAAGTGGTTTTCTAGGACCTTGCAGTCTGCTCAAGAATGTCCTCTGCGCCTGAAGGATGAGTGAATGACATAGAGTCAGCTACATGCCATGGATCGCCCCTATGTCTTTTAGGGCAGCTCTCAGTCACCTTTGTGTTGTTGGAACAACACCAAAGAGATAGAGTGAGAGCCTAAGCCCTGGTCCTTCTTTTCTGTTTCACTATTTGTAAATGGGGTTGATTCTAATCTGCATCACAGAAGTTTTATTAAATGCAATGGAGATGCTTGCAAAGTGCTTTGAAGGCTCTGATGACAGGCCACAGAGGTGCCAAAGAACATAATTCTTTGCTGAAGATAGTAATGGGATAATAATTGTAGATCGTGCCAAACCAACCTGATCTCCTTTTTTGAAAAGGTAACAGATTTTTTTAGATAAAGGAAATGCAGTGGATCTAATTTACCTAGATTTCACTAAGGCATTTGATACCGTGCCACATGGGGAATTATTAGTTAAACTGGAGAAGATGGGGATCAAATGAACATCAAAAGGTGGATAAGGAATTGGTTAAAGGGGAGACTGCAACGGGTCCTACTGAAAGGCGAACTGTCAGGTTGGAGGGAGGTTACCAGTGGAGTTCCTCAGGGATCGGTTTTGGGACCAATCTTATTTAATCTTTTTATTACTGACCTTGGCACAAAAAGTGGGAGTGTGCTAATAAAGTTTGCAGATGATAGAAAGCTGGGAGGTATTGCCAATTCGGAGAAGGATCGGGATATTATACAGGAGGATCTGGATGACCTTGTAAACTGGAGTAATAGTAATAAGATGAAATTTAATAGTGAGAAGTGTAAGGTTATGCATTTAGGGATTAATAACAAAAATTTTAGTTATAAGTTGGGGACGCATCAATTAGAAGTAACGGAAGAGGAGAAGGACCTTGGAGTATTGGTTGATCATAGGATGACTATGAGCTGCCAATGTGATATGGCTGTGAAAAAAGCTAATGCGGTTTTGGGATGCATCAGGAGAGGCATTTCCAGGAGGGATAAGGAGGTTTTAGTACCATTATACAAGGCACTGGTGAGACCTCACCTAGAACACTGTGTGCAGTTCTGGTCTCCCATGTTTAAAAAGGATGAATTCAAACTGGAGCAGGTACAGAGAAGTGCTACTAGGATGATCCGAGGAATGGAAAACTTGTCTTATGAAAGGAGACTTAAGGAGCTTGGCTTGTTTAGCCTAACTAAAAGAAGGTTGCGGGGAGATATGATTTTTCTCTATAAATATATCAGAGGGATAAATACAGGAGAGGGAGAGGAATTATTTCAGCTCAGCACCAATGTGGACACAAGAACAAATGGGTATAAACTGGCCACCAGGAAGTTTAGACTGAACTCAGACGAAGGTTTTTAACCATCAGAGGAGTGAAGTTTTGTAATAGCCTTCCAAGGGAAGCAGTGGGGGCAAAAGATCTATCTGGCTTTAAGATTCTGCTTGATAAGTTTATGGAGGAGATGGTATGATGGGATAATGGGATTTTGGTAAGTAATTGATCTTTAAATATTCACAGTCAATAGGCCTAATCCCCTGAGATGGGATATTAGATGGATGGGATCTGAGTTACCCAGGAAGGAATTTTCTGTAGTATCTGGCTGGTGAATCTTGCCCATATGCTCAGGGTTTAGCCGATTGCCATATTTGGGTTCGGGAAGGAATTTTCTTCCAGGGCAGATTGGAGAGGCCCTGGAGGTTTTTCGCCTTCCTCTGTAGCATGGGGCACGGTTGACTTGAGGGAGGCTTCTCTGCTCCTTGAAGTCTTTAAACCATGATTTAAGGACTTCAATAGCTCTGACATGGGTGAGGTTTTTCATAGGAGTGGGTGGGTGAGATTCTGTGGCCTGCGCTGTGCAGCAGGTCAGACTAGATGATCAGAATGGTCCCTTCTGACCTTAGTATCTATGAATAAATGTACCTTTATAAGATCTAAGTACTCTGGTGGTGGGCGTCATTAGATTAGACAGCAGCAAACAAATCTGGAATCCCCTTCTGAATGTACACGCTAAGTGGAATTTGACAAAGGGAAACATTTTCATACTTTGGTTTCACTGAACTAGTTTCATGTCATCCCCTCTGATATGATATTGGTTGCTCATACCACATCCCTTTTCATACGTGGTCCTTCTGCACTCTATTTTCTTTTGGACTTCCCTTGCTCTCATTTTTTCTTTAGGTTATTTTATGCTCCTATTTTTGTTTCTGTTTTTATTGTTTATTCATCATGATATACTTGCACTACTAAGAAACGTATGTTAGAATTACAAAGGTGTGAAAGGTTTATATAGAAGCCAAATCCTGCCAGAAATGAAGGTCTGTTCAGTATATTATATATTAATGTTAACCTCAAGTTCAGGTTAGGGAAAGGGGCCCAAACGTGGAGTGGTACTGTTTGCCTAGCCTAACTGTCCCATCTCACACATTGCCCTATAGAACATTTTATAGATGGGGGAAGGAGAGTGTAACAGTTGGACACCTGGAACAAAACTGGGACAACAGGTTTTCAGCTTCCTCAGGGGTACCTGGGGAGAGTGGAGGAGGCCACCTACTTTAGAAAGAGTCTAATGGGCAGACTGTAGGCTGTCAGGCACCTGTAAAGACATCAAGAGGTAAATAAGAGGCTCCACACAGTTTAAAGTAGTGGGTCTCCACCTTTTCTGATCCCTCCCAGTTAGCCAGGATCTACCTAAGGACAACCCGCCCCCCCCCCCCGTTTAGCAGTTTGGGAAGTGAAGGGTGAGCACAAACCCTGATACCTGTTTGCTACTCCCTTGGAGATCACTGCCCCCAGGCTGAGAACCCAAGCCCTAGAGGAAGGCAGCATCTACAGAAGGATGCCCCCCTCCCCCTGCTCCTGCCCCCCCCACTCCTGTATCTTATCTCCAAGGATCAGGGTTGGGGGACATGACAGGGCTCAGGATCAGGGCCAGCTCTAGGCACCAGCAAAACAAGCAGGTGCTTGGGGTGGCACATTTCTAGGGGCGGCATTCCGGTGCCGGCCATGCCGCCCCTATAAATGTGCCCCCGCCGCCCCAGCTCACCTCCACTCCGCCTCTGCCTGCTCCCCTAAGCTTGCCGCTGGCACACCGCTTCTCCCCCCTCCCTCCCTCCCAGGCTTGCCACACGCGAAACAGCTGTTTGGCACGGCAAGTCTGGGAGGGAGGGAGGAAAAGCTGAGCGGCGGTGCGCTCGGGAGAGGTGGCGGTGGTGGAGCAAAGGTGAGCTGGGGCAGGGAGCAGTTTCTCTACCCCCCCCCCATTACTTCCTGCGCTCCACCCCCCTTGCTCACCTCTGCTCCGCTTCCCTGAACGCGCTGCCTCTCCCTCGCCTGAGAGGGATGGGGGAGAAGCAGAGTGGCAGCATGTTCAGGAGAGCAGGCGGACTGGAGGGAAGTGAGGGTGGGGGATTGCGGGGGGGGGAGCCACAGGAAGCAATGGGGGGGAAATGCGGCATGCCCGGTAGAGGAGGCGGGGCCAGGGATTTGGGGAAAGGGTTAGGAAGGGGAGGAGTTGGGGCAGAGCCGCTGGCAGGGGGGGCACGAAAAAAAAGCAGCGGTGGCCAAAAATTTTTTTTGCTTGGGGCAGCAAAAGTCCTAGAGCCAGCCCTGCTCAGGATGGAGGGAGCAGCTGCTGTCTTAACTTGTTGATCTACTTTAAAAGGCAGTGCACTTAGAGTGGGGTCAGCGTACTTAAAGGGAAAATGCACGTCTCTCTTCACACACACTCACGGAGTGCGTGTGTCTCTCTTGCTCACACACACACGCACACAGTGTGTCTCTGTCTCCCATGTTGTGTCCCCTCCCTCCATTTGTGCTACATTTGCTTAAAGTAGCATTTTTCAGGAACATAACTACAACATTAAGCAAGGAGTTGCACATTCAGATTCCCCTTTTGAACATATCATTTCCCCATCTGCATGCAAAAGCAGGAGTTGGATCAGTCAAATACAAGTGCAAATTTGCTCATTTTTTTGCACACGTCTCCACCTTCATTTAAAAAATTTTTGGTCTGTAGCTAAAATTTGTGCTTTAACTGTACTGAACCTCATAATTTATTTTTTATGAGATTTTCACCCAAAATACCAGAAACCTTGCAAAAGTCTAAAGATTTCCATGATCTTGGTGTAAAGTCTTGCAAACAGTTCTTTAAAAGAGGTTTTGGCTGCAACTGAACTGGAAAATAAACTACTGGACTTGGCCTATAACCAAATTGTAGGGTGAGGTTTTGAATTTAGGACTTTAGAGTTCAACCTCTGCCCCTATACCTGACCTCTGAAGGGATTCAGACCTGAGGCTCCAAGTGCAGCCCATCTCTAGCTTAAATTAAACCTAGAAAGCTGAAAATAAAAACTGAAAACAGTGATATTTTCATAGCATGTTTTAGTGGCAGCTTTATTGCCCCATTTTGTCTCACTGCTTTATTGAAGCACCTTGACAATTGTTTAACAGATGTTAAACAAGAAAAAAAAAGAAAGGTTTCCCCGTAATTGAGGTTATCTTTTTCTTTGAAGGAATGTGACTATGACATTGTATTGTATTTCCTTTACATCTGTCTCTGAGCGGGAGGTTGTTTTTTGTTTTGTTTTGTTTTGTTTTTATTAAGGAAATGAAAAGAGAAGCGCAATATTGCAAGAAGGCCAGTGGAAGCGGACTCTCCAAATGACTTCCTCCCTGGAACCATTGCTCCATATAGTATATTTTCCAATGTTATATTATGTGGGCCACAAAATGGCAGCTTCATTCTTTTCTCCAAAGGCAGCAGGGAGTTATTTGTTGATACTGGATAAATTAAGTACTAATGACCAAGTATGCAAACTCCATTTTTGCTTAAAGCTTCTATTCAGTAGGACTCCTACAGTTCTATCATTTGTTTATGTCAAGTGGTGGTTTAATGCTCAATGCTTCAGTACTGCAATCAACACAAGATTTAACCGTAGTACCTACATTAAATCATAGTGTTTTTAGGTGTCTCTATGGGGCCAGTTTCTGGCTAAAATTCATCTTCCACTAGTGAACAAATAAACAGTCCAATAAGTCTTAGCTACTTATTTTCCCTTTGAGAAGTCAGTCAGTTACAGTACCTGTCTTACCATCTACTCATTGTACCTCCCATATTATGAAGCTGATTGATTATTGATGAGTTATTATTTAAGTCTAGTGTAATGGCCCATGGGTCTCAAACACAGGCTTATGGATTCCCAGTTAGCCCTCACATCGTGGCCACCAATGGGCAAGCTCTCCCAGCTCTCTTGGGAGAGAAGAGCTAGCAGAAATGTGATCCCTCCCATGGGCTCCACCAGCAGGATCCTAATTGGGGGTGATGATCAGCCCCTGACCCCGAATTGGCCTCATCATGCCATTAAATCCAGGAGGCAGCACAGGAAGTTGTCTGAGCAGCTGAGAGACTTTGAGGGGCTGTTACCCTGGACCACCTACATCTCGATCTTGACATCTAGTTTCACAATCAAGTAACTGCAACGTTTCTTTAAAAGAAAACTGCAAGGATTAGTTGTAATGCCCTGGGCTTTTATTATGGTAGCGCATCAGGGCTCCAATTAGGCATATCAAGGTTCCTTCTCCACTCTGAACTCTGGGGTACAGATGTGGGGACCTGCCTGAAAGACCCCCTAAGATTCTTCTTACCAGCTTAGGTTAAAACTTCCCCAAGGTACAAACTTTGCCTTGTCCTTGAACAGTATACTGCCACCACCAAGCATTTTAAATAAAGAACAGGGAAAGAGACCACTTGGAGGCATCTTCCCCCAAAATATCCCCCTAAGCCCTACACCGCCTTTCCTGGGAAGGCTTGATAAGAATCCTCACCAATTTGTACAGGTGAACACAGACCCAAACTCTTGGATCTTAAGAACAATGAAAAAGCAATCAGGTTCTGAAAAGAAGAATTTTAATTAAAGAAAAGGTAAAAGAATCATCTCTGTAAAATCAGGATGGTAAATACCTTACAGGGCAATCAGATTCAAAACGTAGAGAACCCCTCTAGGCAAAACCTTCAGTTACAAAAAGCCTCAAACAGGAATATACATTCCCTCCAGCACAGCTTATTTTACCAGCCATTAAACAAAAGGAAATCTAATGCATTTTCTAGCTAGATTACTTACTAACTTAACAGGAGTTGGAAGGCTGTATTCCTGATCTGTTCCTGGTAAAAGCAACACACAGACAGACAAACCCTTTGCTCCTCCGTCCTCCAGATTTGAAAGCATCTTGTCCCCTCATTGGTCATTTTGGGTCAGGTGCCAGCGAGGTTACCTTAGCTTCTTAACCCTTTACAGGTGAAAGGGTTTTGCGTCTGGCCAGGAGGCATTTTATATACAGAAAGGTAGTTACCCTTCCCTTTATATTTATACCAATAATTAAAGAGATGGTCTTCCTCCAAAGTTCTTATAAGAGGAGACAGATGAAACAAAACTGTTGTGGCATAGATGAAGAATGTGGTAAACAGTAAAAAATATATGTCTTAGCAAAATGAGCAATAGCAAGGCTCTCCACCTGCCTAGCTGGCAATCTCCCATTTAGGCATCACAGGAAAGGTGGGTCTTAAGGAGGGATTTGAAGGAGGGCAAGGTGGTAGCTGGACTGATTTAATTAGAGTTTTTTTCCACATGTAGAAGGTAGTATGGGAGAAAGTGTGAAGGTGCTTGTGGGCAGAGCCAACAGGTGGGTGGTGAAGATTTGTGAAGATGGGAATCAGTGTCACTTTTAAAATGTCTGTTGTAGTTACTGAATGATTATTTACTAAAAAGGGATATGTTCAAAATATGTTCCTAAAATGTCTCTTTAAATCTCCCTATTGCTGTATTAATGCCATGCTATCTGCAAATGGTTCTGGAACCTTTCAAGGAGGCCTGTCCATTTGACTGTTGCCTCCCATCAAGAATTCCAATCTGCTGATTAATGGCCCAACCCTAAAGTCCTAAGCCCCTCAGTGCACATCAAAGCCTTGCAAAGCTTTGCTCAAAGCTGACCAAGAGAGAGGTAAGAAGTAATTTCCACTGGTTTGCTTTTCAAAGGCGAAGAGATCCAATTAACACAAAAGGAGTTTCTACACACATACGGAAATCAAAATACAGAGGGGCAAGATCTACTAGAGAGCACTGTTACCATTACAGTATGACTGTGCTAAGATTGTTCTTGAAAACATATTTGTGTTTTAGCATCTCTTACCTCAGTCACACAAACAACACAATACACAGACTGCACAGGCTGAGTCTGCAGAACCATACTCAGACCCAAGACTCAACCAGTGAAAGTGGGAGTATCATAGGGAAGCAGAATACCAATGGGCACCATTAATGGGTTCTACTCCCACAGGTACAGAAGACTGCATGTGATGCGAGTGTGCTGATGTTAACGGGGTTGCTTCCATGCTAATGTCCCATACGAAGACAATGCACACAACACAGCAGTTTCAGTGAGATTTGATACAGCTCTGTGACACTATGATGCCAGAATCTATTTTCATAGATTCATCAAGTCCAAGGCTGGAAGGGACCACTGTGATTGAGTAGTCTAACCTCCTCCAGAACACAGGTCACTAAAATTCCCTGAAAACGTGCACAGTTTCAGTCACTGCATTTGAAAGGCCACCCACACCTAGTGTCAAAAAGCCCTCCCATTGCATGGACTTTATCAGCCTTGTTTCAGGACTGGGGTCATGTGTACTGCTATGGGACTTATGCTAACTAAAGTAAGTCAAACTCTCTATGCCTTAATTTCTCCATCTGTGAAATGGGAATAAAGATACTGACACCACAGGGATATTTTCAGGCTAAATTCACTAAACGTTTTAAGATCTTTATGGGGCAGATGGTATGGAAGAGTAAACATATTACAGTGACAGAGCTTGCATAGCAATTCAGGCTCAAAGTCATCTGGACACCTCTGTGCTCAGGCATTGTCTAGAAAAGAGTTCAACCACTGTGACGTGCTTCTGGTTGCCAACTTGGGAAGTCCAAAGTGCCAAGAGCCCTGTGTCATTTTAGCCTGTGTTGAGTAAACTGTTCAAATATAAGAACAAAAACCTTTTGTGGCTCCAACAATAAAAAGAGAACTTGAAAGCAGGTGACACCACCTGTTCCCTTTTAATTCCAGTCAAACAATTTCTTCCCTAAAAGGACTCAGTAGAGGAGAAGGGAAGAGAGTGGCCAATAGTCACTCTCAGTCCAGGACAGAAAGTTGTAATAATGGCTCTGGCTCCACATTGAGCCCATTGTAGAGGCAGCAGCTTATCAGTGCCAGAAGACTACTCCCTCTGTACAACAGCAACAATGGGCAATATCTGCCTCCCGCAAAGCTCTGGATCAAACAGACATGCAGAACTGTATGCAGGCCAGCACTCACCAATCTTCAGATCATGCCACATTGCTTCACTTAGGTAGGTTCCAAGGGCCATCCATTAGTGAGAAAGACTAGAGCCTAACTGAAATGCTCTGATAATTTTAATTAAGCTCATCATATCCACAAACCTGGTAATTCTAGTGAAACATTTGCACCTTAAAAAAAAAAAAGAAAGGACTACAACCAGCTCACTGAACCTGCTGTGCTTTCTTCGCAAGTTCCCACAGTTTCTAATGCCCTCAAATAAAAGGCCCATCATGGTACACAGAATCAGATGTTCTTTCCAGTTTGTCAAATTAGGCATAAGGACAGCAAACTGTTAGGGCAGAGGCTCTATGCTCCCTAATGGCACTACCGTCCCTCACTACAGACCTAGCCTTCACAAAAATAGAATACCAGAATTCCAAAGAGCAAGGAACACGGAACTAAATTCTTTGGGGTGCAAGGTAATAATCCCTTTTGGAGGCAAACTTGAGAGAGGATTTTGCATTGTACTTCAACATTACTTTTATATCAGCTTGTATTTCTGTGCACACCACAAAGCTTTATGAGATATCAAGAGAAGAAATGGTTCCTCCAAGACGTATTAACAACCAAAACCAAAACTTCAAACACAGAAGTCATCTCACAGAATGATAGAAAACCAAGTTCATGCTCAGTATAAATACTGAGGGTTGTCTAGTGATTAGAACAGAGGTGATTAAAACAGAGAATTTGGAGTGAAAATTTCCAAGATTGATTCCCACCCCCATCATTACTTTTGTGCGTTGCCTTGGGAAAATCATTTAGGCCCTGATTTTCAGAAGTGGCCAGTAACTTTGGTGCCTCAATTTTTTGGGGCCATATTTAAGATACTTTGGGCCTGATTTCCAGAAGCACTGATAACTCATCTCCAACTGACGTCAACTGCAGCTGCTCAGCACCTCTGAAATGAGGCCTTTGGTATCTCAAGTTGGGCACCTGAAAATTGGAAAGTTTTGGCCCAACCTCTTTGGCCCAAACCCTTGAGTCATGGTGTGTTGTGCTCAGCACAGGACCTAATGTAATATAGATAAAGTGACTGTAAGATATCTTTCATTTCCACTGATCTTGAAGCCGCCTAAGGGATAAACCAGCTTTGGGCATAACTGACAGAAGCCTAAGTTATGCCAGCTAAAGTGGTTTTCTAGGACCTTGCAGTCTGCTCAAGAATGTCCTCTGCGCCTGAAGGATGAGTGAATGACATAGAGTCAGCTACATGCCATGGATCGCCCCTATGTCTTTTAGGGCAGCTCTCAGTCACCTTTGTGTTGTTGGAACAACACCAAAGAGATAGAGTGAGAGCCTAAGCCCTGGTCCTTCTTTTCTGTTTCACTATTTGTAAAATGGGGTTGATTCTAATCTGCATCACAGAAGTTTTATTAAATGCAATGGAGATGCTTGCAAAGTGCTTTGAAGGCTCTGATGACAGGCCACAGAGGTGCCAAAGAACATAATTCTTTGCTGAAGATAGTAATGGGATAATAATTGTAGATCGTGCCAAACCAACCTGATCTCCTTTTTGAAAAGGTAACAGATTTTTTAGATAAAGGAAATGCAGTGGATCTAATTTACCTAGATTTCACTAAGGCATTTGATACCGTGCCACATGGGGAATTATTAGTTAAACTGGAGAAGATGGGGATCAAATGAACATCAAAAGGTGGATAAGGAATTGGTTAAAGGGGAGACTGCAACGGGTCCTACTGAAAGGCGAACTGTCAGGTTGGAGGGAGGTTACCAGTGGAGTTCCTCAGGGATCGGTTTTGGGACCAATCTTATTTAATCTTTTTATTACTGACCTTGGCACAAAAAGTGGGAGTGTGCTAATAAAGTTTGCAGATGATAGAAAGCTGGGAGGTATTGCCAATTCGGAGAAGGATCGGGATATTATACAGGAGGATCTGGATGACCTTGTAAACTGGAGTAATAGTAATAAGATGAAATTTAATAGTGAGAAGTGTAAGGTTATGCATTTAGGGATTAATAACAAAAATTTTAGTTATAAGTTGGGGACGCATCAATTAGAAGTAACGGAAGAGGAGAAGGACCTTGGAGTATTGGTTGATCATAGGATGACTATGAGCTGCCAATGTGATATGGCTGTGAAAAAAGCTAATGCGGTTTTGGGATGCATCAGGAGAGGCATTTCCAGGAGGGATAAGGAGGTTTTAGTACCATTATACAAGGCACTGGTGAGACCTCACCTAGAACACTGTGTGCAGTTCTGGTCTCCCATGTTTAAAAAGGATGAATTCAAACTGGAGCAGGTACAGAGAAGTGCTACTAGGATGATCCGAGGAATGGAAAACTTGTCTTATGAAAGGAGACTTAAGGAGCTTGGCTTGTTTAGCCTAACTAAAAGAAGGTTGAGGGGAGATATGATTTTTCTCTATAAATATATCAGAGGGATAAATACAGGAGAGGGAGAGGAATTATTTCAGCTCAGCACCAATGTGGACACAAGAACAAATGTTTGCTACCTGTTTGCTACTCCCTTGGAGATCACTGCCCCCAGGCTGAGAACCCAAGCCCAGATGAGGTGCCAAAGAACATAATTCTTTGCTGAAGATAATAAGGGGATAATAATTGTAGATCGTGCCAAACCAATCTGATCTTTTTTGAAAAGTTAACAGATTTTTTAGATAAAGGAAATGCAGTGGATCTAATTTACCTAGATTCAATAAGGCAACTGAGCATTTCTGGTTGCTGTTTTGCGGTTTTGGGATGCATCAGGAGAGGCATTTCCAGGAGGGATAAGGAGGTTTTAGTACCATTATACAAGGCACTGGTGAGACCTCACCTAGAACACTGTGTGCAGTTCTGGTCTCCCATGTTTAAAAAGGATGAATTCAAACTGGAGCAGGTACAGAGAATTGCTGCTAGGATGATCCGAGGAATGGAAAACTTGTTTTATGAAAGGAGACTTAAGGAGCTTGGCTTGTTTAGCCTAACTAAAAGAAGGTTGAGGGGAGATATGATTTTTCTCTATAAATATATCAGAGGGATAAATACAGGAGAGGGAGAGGAATTATTTCAGCTCAGCACCAATGTGGACACAAGAACAAATGTTTGCTACCTGTTTGCTACTCCCTTGGAGATCACTGCCCCCAGGCTGAGAACCCAAGCCCAGATGAGGTGCCAAAGAACATAATTCTTTGCTGAAGATAATAAGGGGTTAATAATTGTAGATCGTGCCAAACCAATCTGATCTCCTTTTTTGAAAAGGTAACAGATTTTTTAGATAAAGGAAATGCAGTGGATCTAATTTACCTAGATTTCAGTAAGGCAACTGAGCATTTCTCGTTGCTGTTTTGCAGCTGTGGCACAAAAGGAGCTTCGATTTAAGGATTATGGTGAACTATTTTGTTCCCTTGTAGTAAGTATAAAATTTTTATAAAAGCTATGTTAAATAGATATATATATATATATATATATATAATACATAGGTTGGCAAAAGAGTGTCTTTGCATCTGGGTATAGTGCTTAGATTATCCACAAATATGAATTTTTTTTTAAAAGCTATATGATACATAGAGTACATCCAAGAGAAACCCCAAATTTAGATGAATAGATTTAACATACAGTTTAGATATTAGAATCCGAGTACTCGGTACATCACACATTAAAAGTTGTACAGAGATTTGGTTGTGGAAAGCAAAATATATAAATGGATTGAGATTGTCCCTCAGTCATTGAGATTTAGGTAGGTAATTCATTTAGAAATATAGTAGGTATATTATACATGAGTTTACCCCTTTTAACTAATTGGTAGCAAATTTTGCATCATTTGGTTTTGTTTTTAATGTTTAGCTCATTGAATACTCTGTGCAATATCATGAAAAGCCAAAGGAACAAACTGCATACCCCTGAAAGCAGTAAGCCTCCTTAGGCAGGTTTCAGAGTAGCAGCCGTGTTAGTCTGTATTCGCAAAAAGAAAAGGAGTACTTGTGGCACCTTAGAGACTAACAAATTTATTAGAGCATAAGCTTTCGTGAGCTACAGCTCACTTCATGCATCCGATGAAGTGAGCTGTAGCTCACGAAAGCTTATGCTCTAATAAATTTGTTAGTCTCTAAGGTGCCACAAGTACTCCTTTTCTTCCTCCTTAGGCAGTAATTTTCCTAGTGAGGACAAGGCCAAAGTGACTTTCATCTAGAAAAGTATCCTACAACTTACCAGCTCTTTGCCTAGACTGAACACCTGAGTGGGAAGACCTTAGGACTGGTAAACACTGCAAAACATTACCAAATCTCTAAGGGGTTGTGAATTATTAGTTGACCTGATGTTGAAGACAGTTTAGACGTCAGTATAGACCAAGAAAATTCATGTTTGGATCTATCTATTTCAGGTACTTATATAGCCGCAATTACTATATCAAAATTTAATGCATTTATCCCCACAACATCCCTGTCAAGTGCTATTACTCCCATTTTACAGACGGAGAACTACACATGGAAGCTAACTGACTTGCACACATGAAATTTGTGGCAGAAGAGGGATTTAAATGCAGTTCTCCCAGGTTCTAGGCTAGTGTCCAAACCACTGAACTAGCTTTCCCTTCTGGCAGTAGTGTTTAGCAGCATGGCTACTAACCACAATTAAACTCTTCGCATTGAGATTTTAATCCCAATTAGACACAATGCTGAATATGATTTGTCCTGGCCTGCACTGATTGCTAAACCATGTTCGGCGTTGTGCCAGCTAACATAAGCGTTCACAATCGTGTTTCGACACAGTAACATTTTGTTGTTTCTGACTGGACCGCTTAGTGTTTGGTGAAAGAAAGATGGGAGGGAGAGAGGATGGTATTATGAACTAGTTCCAAGTAGTCAACATATTAATTGGTAGCAATCTAAGGCTATTGAGGATCAGGTCATTTTTCTAATGGATTCATATTGTTTACACTATTGAAAAGTAATGCATCACATAAACACCTAATTTTATTAATTATCTGTAGATGTTGCGTCCTAGGATATCAAATTGTTATCCTGCCTTATATGCTTGTGTTTTGATGGATCATATTAATTGATTAGAGAAATTCTGCTCTCATGTACATGGATGCCATTTGACCCATTTTGGTGAGGATGCATGTTTAAAATGGCAAGCAGAATTTTTTCCATTGAGGTCAAGGATTGTATTGAGCAGATATGCAGAAATAACAGCACTTTTCTGATGGTTTGATCAGCCTGTTCAGAAAGTCCAAAGAAATTTTTGAATATGAATATGTATGAATAATTAAAAATTGAGGGCTATATAGAAATAACCATAGAGTGCTCTGATAGCTATCCTATGTACATTAACTAACAACACATTAAAAATGCAATCACATATTAAAAAATTTTAACATTAAAAATAAATTAAATAAAACCCCAAATTTCTGGTAAATATTTTGTTCCAGATCAAAATGACTATTATTAATTAATTTTGATTTAATGGAGACTGGGTGTCTCAAGGCTCTGGTGGTTTACAGCATTTCATATCCAGCCACACAGTTCAAAGTTTGTCCAATCTGTTATTGATTGAAAATTGAAAATCGTGACTTTCAACTTGCTTTCAAGATATCCCTCTATGTAATGAGTTTAGTAGTCTCAGTCCAGTTCCAAAAGTACAAGAATCCACATCACAATACCACTATAGTTGGCAAGAAGTGGGCTTGATTCAAAGCCCACTTAGTGTTTCTGTTACTTCACCAGGTTTTGAGCAGGACCTTATTAGCCCCTTCCTTAAATTCTCAGTAGACAAGGTCAAAGACGGAATAGCCATCGAAAATTAACAACCCTTGCATTTTAGGATTTAGATACATTGCTTTGGCAGGGTGCCCTGCTACTTCCATCCAGTGACTGTTTTTGGAATGAATATTTCAGTCTCCTGGGTTTTCAATCCAGCATTTTTCATAAACCCTATATTCACTCCAAATAAATACGTTCCTTTACTTTTCTGGAACGCATTCTGAAAGCAAAATCAGGAAGCCTTTCGTACATCTTCCCTTTAATTAATAACATCCCGTTGGTGGTCGGGGGATATCAAGACATCAGATTGCGAATAGCTTTGGGTGAATACCGGATGAATTTATTTTAATAATCTATATCTGCTGAGATATACAATATGCTGCAGTGTATCCTGCTTCATGCTGTGCAGCACTTACAGAGCACAGATCAACCTTTCTAGATAGTGCCGAGCACATAGTGTTTACCAGAATATAGATTGCTGTGAGATATACTTAAATGTTTTTCAGAAATAGGATATCAGGGAGACTGGCAAACCATTTGTGAAGAGGCAAGTCATACTTTTTCTTTTTTTTTCTTTTTTTCTTTTTTTGCCTGCAGCAACTCTAAGTGCAATAAAATATCAGAGTGGGAAAGAATTGCTATAGCAACAAAGCATGTTCTCCCAATGGAGACAAAGTATAACAAGCAAGAGCCAATAAAACTTTAGGGGGAAGGAAAAGAAAAACATACATCACAAGAGCAGACAATGAGAAGCATTCAAAAATTAACAATTTCTTGTTCTGTGACTTTCATTTAATCTACTTTCCATCCAAACTAAAGGTGCTTTTCATCCTATGAGATCACCTATTTGCCCTCTCATATAAAAAATTTGACAAGCTCATGACAATGGTGTGAGTAATTTATTATTATTAATGCAATAATAATATATAATTTGCCTTTATATAGTGCTGTTTCTACAGCTAATAGTATTACAGCGGTGCTTTCAAACCCTGGCTGAGAGTACGGATCCTGCCACCGTACAGTGTACCAACACTACGGCTGTGTCTACACTTGGAGCTAGGGGTGTGATTCCCTACTCGCACAGATATTTTCACACTAGCTCTCATTGAGTTAGTTCACTGAAAAGAGTAGTGTAGCTTCACTACCCACAGGCTAACTGCCCCGAGCATGTATGAATGGGTTCAGGCTGGTTATACACAAGGCAGGTTACTCTTGCAACTTCAGTTACATTGCTGGTTATAGTTTGCTAGTGCAAGTATGTGTACACAATCTGGAAATCACACGCCTTGCTCCAAGTGTAGATGTAGTCTAAGAAACAGTCTTCTGCCCAAAGAGCTTACCTTCTTAATAATTAAGATAGGCAAAGGATGAAAGAGGAAACAGAGTCACAAAGAGGTAGAGTGACTTGCCCATCAGGCTGATGTCAGGCTCCTGTATCCTGAGGTATTGGTCACTGCTGCCTCTTTTTTATTATGGTGATATGAAAAGTGCTTCAGAAGTTTAAACCTCACAGTACCCTTATGAATTAAGGGCATAATGTCACAGACCAAATTCACTCACACAGGGGAACAAGGCATTCCCCTCCACACACTCAGATTGACACCAGCTGTGGTGGGGAGGGCAAGGACTACTAGCCTGATCCCCATGCCGCAAACAAATGGATGGGAAGGGGATTGGAGAGTCGGAGAACTCTCTCTGCTTCCTACTCACTTTGATGCTGCTTTGATGCCTTTGATGCCTTTGATGGTGCTGTCCACTGTATGTGGCAGGATATTAGACTAGATGGAGCACAGGTCTAGGCACCTGGGCAATTTATACATTCCCTTGCGCAGGGATTGTATAGATAAGTAAATTGAGTCAGACACATTAAACTTACTATCAGTGGCAAAATTGGAACTAGAACGGAGGAGTAATGAATAATTAAATCTCAATGCCCTGATCCATCTAGTACACATTACTATTTTCAATTGAGTATCATCCTAAGTACATACTTAGTGGCACCAAAATTGAAAGGCTTTTTGAAAAGTCTTGTTCCCCATTGGAGAACTATTTCCTGGCATCTCTTTTCAATGAAGGTCATTATGTGTTGTCCTATTTATTACTCACACTTTTGTATAACAAGCAAATTCCTTAGAGGTAGAAAACAGAATATGATTTCAATACAACTTTAGATCACAGTTTGATGTTGCCACTCTGGTAATAATTTATAACAAAAGTGTAGTAGCATGGGTCAATCAGTGAGGGACAGTATTTAGTGCAGGGAATTGAACAAGTTAAACACTCCCTATATGTATGGAGAATATTTTTCTTTCAGATAAAAAAACAGAAGATTTTTGGCTCCCATATTATAAACTAGGCAGCAAATCCTCCTCTTTTTACTATAAAATTTACAGTTCATCCTTTAGGATTCTTAAAAGTACATTTGTCCCAGATCACATATTATCCCTTCAGATGTGCTACTATTTGTCAATCCATAAGTACACTTTTTAAAAATAAAATAATTATATATAATTATGTGCACCCTCTGTCTTGACCACTTTGCTGAGGCTGCCAGTAATGGGGCAAACTGTGGGATGGTTTTTGTAATGTGAATGTTTAACCACTGGGAAGTAGACTCAGACTTGCATATCATTTTACGAAGTCTACTGAGGCAAAGAGTGAAGATACATATTCTTTTCTACTTAACCACCTTGGACAAAGATTATACTAAACCTTAATGGCAACAGGAAAGACAGACCCTAGCCCATCTTCAGTAATACAGAGTACTAAGGCCCAGATCCTTAAAGGTATTTAGGTGCCTAACTCCCAATGATTTCACTTGATTGCATTGGAACTTAGGTTACTAAATACCTTTGAGGATCTGGGCCTGACAAGTTTTTAGATGTGGTTCCAAATTGTTTCTGCTATATTTCATATTGATCTGTTTGAGATCAAAATCTGTCATTTGATCATGCAGATCCATAGTCATGCCTCTAAATGAAAAATAAATATACATCTAACTCCCAAGTTCTAAGTTCTACATCTAAGTCCCAAGTGTTTATACAAATAAAGATTTGGAAATTTTGCATGCACAAAGAGCACACATGCAATTTTATGGTACAATTTTGAAAAATTAACTCTCAAAGTATACATAAAAGTTGTGAAAAATTGTAAAAATATTTCATGTATGTCTTGTATGTCAACCTGTATGTCTTGCTTTCTGTGTACTGCTCTGAAAGTAGCTCAGTGATTTGAACATTGGCCTGCTGAACCCAGGGTTGTGAGTTCAATCATTGAGGGGGCCATTTAGGGATCTGGAGCAAAAATTGGGAATTGGTCCTACTGTGAGCAGGGGGTTGGACTAGATGATCTCCTGAGGTCCCTTCGAACCCTGATATTCTATTCTATGATAACGAAGAAAAACATATTTTTGAATATTTTGTTTATATATTACCACTTATTAATCATAAGTTATATGATTAAATATTAAATGTGGTTATTCTGTTAAGAAACTAAACAGACACTCTGGATTCTACTTGAATGCACACCAATCAGTTGCACTGGTTTTTTGTTTAAAGTGGAACCAAAGTTATCCTGGTTACAGCTCCCTGATTCTCAGGGCAGACTTGCCCCGTCAAATGCCAGAGCATGCTAGAACAGTATGAGAACTGCTCTAACATATATTAGTATGGCAAAGTTTCTTAAGAGACCATATGTCCACAGAGCATAGTCAGAGTGCAACAGTTTGCAACACTTCTTTTCCATTCATCTGTGCCATGACATTCATGTCAGGACTAAATGCAGGGGCCTGAGCCAGGTATGTTTCAGAGTAGCAGCCGTGTTAGACGGTATTTGCAAAAAGAAAAGGAGTACTTGTGGCACCTTAGAGACTAACAAATTTATTAGAGCATAAGCTTTCGTGAGCTACAGCTCACTTCATCGGATGCATTTGGTGGAAAATACATTGGGGAGATTTATATACACACACAGAGAACATGAAACAATGGGTTTTATCATACACACTGTAAGGAGAGTGAACACTTAAGATGAGCCAACACCAGCAGCGGGGGGGGCGGGAGAGGAAAACCTATCATGGTGACAAGCAAGGTAGGCCATTTCCAGCAGTTAACAAGAATATCTGAGGAACAGTGGGGGGGGGAGAAATAACATGGGGAAATAGTTTTACTTTGTGTAAAGACTCATCCATTCCCAGTCTCTATTCAAGCCTAAGTTAATTGTATCCAGTTTGCAAATTAATTCCAATTCAGCAGTCTCTCGTTGGAGCATAGTTGGATAGATTAACAATATTGCTGGGTGGGTTACGGGAACCAGTGTTGTGGCCCCTTGTGGCATGTAGTATTTACATAGCTTAGTGTCTTTTTTTTGTAGAGAAGCGAAGTCTGTGTTGTAAATGGCTTGTCTACATTTTGTAAAGTCCAGCCACGAGGAACGTTGTGTGGAAGGTTGGTTCATTATGAGAGTATCCAGTTTTGAGAGCTCATTCTTAATCTTTCCCTGTTTGCAGTAGAAGATGTTGATCAGGTGCTTCCGCAGTTTCTTTGAGAGTGTGTGGCACAAGCTGTCGGCATAGTCTGTGTGGTATGTAGATTGTAATGGATTTTTTACCTTCAGTCCTTTTGGTATGATGTCCATCTGTACGCATTTGGAGAGGAAAATGATTTCTCTCTCTATCTATACAGTTCTTTTTCTTCTAAGAAAAACTGCTTTCATTGGATAGTTATTCTACATCACATTTTCCTTAAATTTCCAAAAATAAAGTAATAAAGAACAATATCTCACACTGGAGAAGTATAACATAGAGCAATAAAAAAGGCCCCGTCTCTTTATTTTGTTTGTTGGGAATTTCATTTCATATGCACAGGTTTAGCTCATACAGGTCAAATGGATATGAGTAGAAAAGACTAACTTGATAAAAGAAGCAGAACAATTATGGTACTAGATTTTTCTCTTCCATGACTTAACCTAGTGTATAGCCATTAGACCGTCTTCCAAGTGAAGGAAGCTATTGAATCCTGATTTTTCACCATGGATTAGTACAGTATTTTTCAGTGAATGTATCTATGCTATAGTATATCATTCCACATTGTTCAACGGCCCCCAAATCAGAGATTTCCATTTGTATGGTGATGTAGCCTGATAGCACACTGGGCTGTAATATTAAACATGTATTGTATTAACTATGGTTAGCTTTAATTGGTGAGAGATCATTTAAGGCCCTTTATTCCTATTGATAAGCAGTTCCTCACAGGAGTAGTTTCTTTGAAGTTAATTCTGCTCATATAAAATTTACAGGTTACTCCTAGAGTAACTGCTCACCAGCAGGAGTAATTAGTTCACAATCTGTCCCTAAATGTCTATGCTGTTTTATTTGTATGGCTTTTGTTTCTTGCAGCATGGTGATATTCAGCAGTGTACATAAAAAGAAAATTAAATACATTGTCTAATGCTAAACAAAATCACAAGTTTATCTAGGTGTCATGTTACTGTTGGGGAATATACAGACAAAACACCTAGCCCTAGAAACACAGGTGTTAAATCTTAACATTGGAGGGATGCTTTGGTTTTAGGGGTGTGGACAAAGAGCTAAGATTTGGTGTGAGAGACAGAATGAGTGGTGGTCAAAATAGCTAATTCTTGTTAAGAGCAGCATTAAAATAGATACTCAAATCAAGCTATTTGTAATTCATGTAAGTCTGGTGTTCAGTGATGAGTCAGTGCTTAAATACTTGCAAGAGCTTTGCTTTATTCTGTGTCCGGTTCCAATTGGCTATGAATAACATGGGCCCCTATCCAGACTCTCTCTGGAATGCTCAGCTCTTAAAGGCACAGGCCCAGATCCTCAAAGGTATAGAGACATCTAACTCCCATTGCAGGACTTAGATGCCTAAATAACGTCAGGGATATAGGCCACTCCCCAATATAACAAAAAAAACCCAATAAGTCTAATCGGGTCTGCAACTCCACAAACATCACTACATATTGTTAAGTACCGTCAACTGGTACATTATCTATGAACATATACTTTCCATACAGAAATGAATGAAAATAAAGTGGAATTACACTTTTTTGTTGGTGTTAGGATGGCAGAGTTCCTTCAAGAGTCATAGAAACTTAGGACTGGAAGGGACCTCCAGAGGCCATCTAGTACAGTCCCCTGCACTCATGGTAGGACTAAGTATTATCTAGACCTTTCCTGACAGGTGTTTGTGTAACCAGCTCTCAAGAATTCCCAACGATGCAGATTCCACAGCCTCCCTAGGCAATTTATTCTAGGGCTGAACTATCCTGACAGTTAGGAAGTTTTTCCTAATGCCCAACCTAAACCACCCTTGCTGCAACTTAAGCCAAATGCTTGTTGTCCTATCCTCAGAAGTTAATGAGAACAATTGTTCTCCCTCCTCCTTGTAACAACTATTCAAGTCTTCTTGAAAACTATTATATCCTCCCTCAGTCTTCTCTTCTCTAGACTAAACAAACCCAATTTTTTCAATCTTCCCTCACAGGTCAAGCTTTGTTATTCTCCTCTGGATAGAGCACTGTAACCAAGTTGTCTAGGCTGCGCCTCCTGGTGACCCATCAGGACACGACGTACCCTGTGTGGGTCTCCGACAGTCACCACTCACAGATCCAGCATCTGGCTATGGCATTCTTGATCCTCCCCCTTCTGTGGTATTACAGTCCAAAATCAAAAGGAAAACAGTGATCTTCAAAATAATGGTCAACTGTGGCTCTATTAGGACACCACCCTTCTGCTTTAGGGATTGTCTCCATACAGCTAATCCCTTTTCATTACTCTTCCTAAGTCTAGTTATTCCATCCACCAAATGGTTTGTGCAGGTATAAGACTGTCCTAGGTTTTCTATATCAAGAAAATAGCAGAGCTCTGCCTTCCTTACTAGTCAGCCATGAACTGGACTAAATCTCTTTTATATTTAACACCTCTCTCCATGCCTGACACTGACTGGAGGTGTAGCAGGACAGGCTCAGCTGGGTCCACAGGCTTTCATTAACCCCCACATTGTTAGCGTAGGGCATATCTGCCCCATCACAACCACTCACACAACAATTCTCATTTACACATAGGCTCCTTTACAATGAAAACCTGGCCCTTACATGTTTATTATAGAGGCAAACCAGGGATTTACTTGAACACTTGAGCTAAATTCTGTATCCTTTCTTGGGCTATCTTCCTGTAGGAGGCATGAACAGTTTAGAAAAGCATGAATGCAATATTTGGTCTTTTATTATAATGAATTTGGATAAATGAATTACAATTTATTTGTATTTTAATGACAGAGAGTTGAATTATTGAAGAGATGATTACTGTATTGCTGAATGTTTTAGTGATCCAAGTGGACTATTTGAAAGTAAAAAGAATAGGAGTAATTGTGGCACCTTAGAGACAAACAAATTTAATAAAAAATTTCATGAAGTTGACAGATTTCCACTCTATACGGCTAAATTCAGTGCCTTTCATAATGACAGGTTTCAGAGTAGCAGCAGTGTTAGTCTGTATTCGCAAAAAGAAAAGGAATCTCTAAGGTGCCACAAGTACGCCTTTTCTTTTTGCGAATACAGACTAACACGGCTGCTACTTTGAAAGCTATTTGAAAGTAGTTTTTTCTACTCCTCACTATCTGATATATATTTATATATATTGAGATATATATATATTTTCCATACATGACATTATTGATGAATAAACAAAGATATTTGATTTAAAGACAAAGGGCAAATATATTTGAATTATTGAAGAAAACATTGCTGGTGATTGTTGTTTGTGACTAAATATAAGTAGAAAGTAATGTGTATCGTTTATGTTTGTACAGTAAGATTATATTCAGCATCTCCCTTTGTTCACTACCTTCTGCTTCTAGTTCTGCCCAAACATCCTGAAAAATCAGATATGTGAACCTTTAAAAATAAAGTTGACTACAATTTTTTAGAATTAAAACATAAAATAAAACAAAAAAGGAGGTTGATTTGGATTTTGCTTCTTACTTTTTTTTAACTGGATTTGTCAAATCCTATGCTAATGCTAAAACTTCAATATTTAATCATGAATTATTTTAGTCTAATTGTAGCATTCCATTTCTGCTCCATATTTCACAGAGAACATACAAAATATATTCTGTTTTAAACACGAGCTAGAGCAAGTGGATTGGATTCTCTGTAGGTAGAACTTCATTGAAATCAAAGAGTTATGCCAACATGGAATTTCTCCCACTGCATTTTCAGTGATCAGTGAAATTTAGAAGCCATGTACATAAATTCACTTTATAGAAATTCTGTGGGGTGACAGTCATCCAGGCATAGAAAATACAGACGTACCTCAAATATAAAACATTACCATTGGTGAATTCCCAATGATGTTGTGAAAAAAAAATATCTTGGACATCATTAAAAAGGTCAATATTTACCCAGAATTCCCAGAGAGTTAATTTAGTTTCTTCCCTAGGAATTTGTTATAATAGGTGAAATCCTGGCCACATTCCCGTCAATGAGAACGAGGATTTCACCCTACAAATAATACCACTGTGTGATAACAGAGGATTAAATGCTAATTTTTTCACATCGCAATCAATGTCCAATTTCGATGCAAATAAAATATCTTAATAAGAAAAAAAGATGCTTACTAAAGTGTATAAATGTTGTAGTGTTGTTAAATCCAAATAATTTTTGATTGTCAAATTTTAAGATGGTCTGTTCCAAAGTGGTACTTTTGTAAGTGTGCAAGGGCTTATCTTTGAATAATTTAATTTAATGATAACATCATTATAGCCATGAGATGAAGTGGGTGGAATTATATGGCTGTATGCACTCAAAACTCATGTTTTGTTTGGATGGTACAGATATTTTTGGTACTTTTATTTATTCCACCTTGTTATAAAGAATTTATGGTTTACACTGAAGGACAAGATATGTGTGGAGGACTACAATTGATCCTTTCCTCACTGAGTTTAGGTTCAATTCATAAGCTTCGAGAGCTTTTGAAAAGAAAGATCTTGTTTGCCAGGAGTGCATTTTCAAATTATCACAAATCTCTCACTAGTGAGAGAAGAACCTGAAGAATTTCAAAGTTTAGGAGAAGCATCTAAATCTCTGTATGGTAATGTAAATTTCACCATATGGATAAGATCTATATTTTTTTGACAGGGAGGATAACAAAAGATTTGGATGGAAATTTTATAAAACCCTGTAGCATTTAACTAAGAATAATTTCTTTTTTATAAACTTTTTAAAAACCATTCTGTAGAATTCTAAAGCAGGGATATAATTTTCTATTGGATCACCCTATAGAATTTTACACACTTATAGGAAAAGTTATCAATTTCTGTGGAATTCTATAGTACATCTAATGAGGTTTTCACTAATTTGAATAATTTAAAATTAATGGACATGCTAACTGTATGGAGTCCCTCTTCCCTCTCACTATATCCTTTCTTTTCCTCCTTCTCTTTTCACATGCAAAATCAAAAGACCTCCACTTCTACTTCCATTGCAAAATCCAATTACCATCCAGGGCCTTTAACTCAATGCCCCTAAGATTTATTCCCTTCTCCTTCTAAATGCATTCATTCCCCATCCACCCGTTCCATGTTTTAGTCCTTTCAATCCTACCAGCCCCATCTCCATTCTACACCTGCCCCTGCACCAGCTCCTTTTCTTTACAGGTCCTCTTATTGACCATAGTCTCCAGCACCATCTCTGTTATGTCTTATTGCTTCAGTTCTGTAGCACAATGCAATCTACAGTAGAAGAGTTGAAGTGGTACAGTAACACAGGAGTCAATATGCCATATACCATGGGGGTAAGAAGGATCAAGAGATCTAGAGGGCATTATCTCATAAATATAGGTGTGCTTATCTCTAATGATAAAATTTGCAAATGCCGGTCTATCATCCGTGAGCTACAAATAACTATTAAAAGCTATTATTAAAAAGTGGAGTAAAGCTTCTAGGAACTGTGTTCTTGTGAATGATTATTATAAATCTAGTTCCCATTAATGACTAGGAACGTAACTTTAAATGTTGATCATAAAGGAGTAAGGTCTTACGTGTTGAGAGATTCTGATGTTCAATATTCTTAGAAGTAGGCACCTTGTCAGTAACAAGTATTATGTTACAGGGCACATATGTATTGTTTGGTGAGTAAGGAAGTACATCTTATCTGAAAGGAAAACAGAAAAGTCAAAAAGGATTTCTGAAAATTAACTTTCACCTGTCAGTAATGAACCAAATAATAATCCCAAAATAATAATAATTTCTGAATTTCCAGCTAGTCAAACATGTTCTTCTCCTTATCTGTGTTATCTGAGTCCCACTTTGCCCCATTCCTCACCCCAATAAAGAAAACAGCTCAGCTTTTAATCTTTTGGAGAACATGGGGATTCATTTATGAAACAAACAGTAGAATTACTTTATTTTTACCTGATGTCTGATGCCACCATTCCTCTGTCTAGATTCTCTTGCCCTTGGTTTGCAACTTCCATTATGGAACCTTATCTCTAGAAAATAGACAGCTTCCTCCAGACGCCATGTCAACAACATGGCTGCATCAGTAAGCTGGCAAGTGGGGAAGCCATAAAGACTGGATACATCACTTTCACCACCCCAAAATCAGAAAAAATCTCAGGCTGTTTCCAAACTTTTTTCCATTTGGCAGTACAATTAGGCTGGTTAATCTTAAACACCTTTGGCATAGTATCTTGCTATTTATATTATCGCTAAATATTTTGTTATGATAAGTATCGAAATAATGAGGAATAATAGTGTATGTGCCCTCCTCCTATAATAAGAGATATTCAATTCATTCAGTCCAATTCATTTTTTCCTCCCCCCCCTCCCCCTAGGTTCTCAACCTTTCCAGAATATTGTACCCCTTTCAGGAGTCTGATTTGCCTTGCATTCTCCCATGTTACATCTCACTTTAAAACTACTAGCTTACAAAATCAGACATAAAAATACAGAAGTATCACAGCATACTATTACTGAAAAATTGCTTACTTTCCGTTTTACCATATAATTATAAAATAAATCATTGAAATATAAATATTGCATTTACATTTCAGTGTATAATATATAGAGCAGTATAAACAAGGTATTGTCTGTATGAAATTTTAGTTTGTACTGACTTTGCTACTGCTTTTTATGTAGCCTGTTGTAAAACTAGGCAATTATCTAGACCAGTTGATGTACCACCTGGAATACCTCTGTGTACCACCAGGGGACCACATACCCCGGTTGAGGACCACTGCTCTAAATTATCATCACACAAGAGATTTAAAGCCATGTCATAATGCTCCAGCCCAGAATGCCTGCAGAGAAGTGTTCCTTTTATTACTGCGGTGTACAGTAGGTCTATCGTCTGTCTAAAGCTGGCCAAAGTGCATTCCCAGCATCTCTTCTAAGATATCCCTGGCACAGTGATCAGTACTACGGTCACAACCCTCACACTGTGTGGCCCTCCTGTTCTATAGCTATTCTAGTCACCAGCTTCCATTTACTCCTGTTTTTGACACAGTTAATAAGGACAGATGAAGTAGTCAGGCCCAGCACAAATCAGAAATAATATAGTGGTGCCAAAAGGAAATGGAGTCTAAGAACTCCGATGAGTCTGACAAGCAAAGAATCAGTGACCCAAGATTGCTATATGTGATGTTAAGGCAGCTTTATGTCGATTTATGGCTGCACCGCTTATCTGCCCGAAAGTTTTTCCTCTTTCCCCAAATGAACTTTGACAAGGTTTAACCGGGGAGTGCCACACAAGTATGGAAAGACAGGGTACTCTCATGGTCAGTAGTGGACTGGGAGTCAGACGACCTCACTCCTATTCTTGACTGCCATTGATCATCAGCAAAATAATTAAACCCCTCTATGCTGCAATATCACCTAGAGGTTATGAAAACTTCAGTGTTATACGTACAGTCATAAAAACATCCATCAGGAAACTATTTTTACTACATTAACATCTTTCAGTATTAAGTGATCAGGAAAGGAAGCACATAAAGCTAAAATTTGCAACCTTCTCCCTTCCCCTCGACATTTACTGTAGTGGATACAGTTTATAAGTTTCCATATTTACAGCATATGGAAGAAGTATAATTACAGATGTGGAAAAAGGTGCCAGAAATTGCCCTTAACATTAAGGGTGTCGTTTAATCATATGCAAGGGTTCAGAAAGTAATCCCTCTGTTTTTCTCTCTCTCTCTCTCTCTCTCAAAAGCATGTGCGTTTTCAAACAGGGGTCTACTTCCTGAAAAGCATCAGGTGTAGATCACTGCTGAAGTCAGGATTCTTGACAGACATTCAGAATTAAGATCTGTTGTCTATTCCATGCTCTGCTCCAGCTTGGCATAGGTGTGTTCCTTTGCTCCTAAGCAACTCCCATTATGCTGCCGGAACATTTTTCCTCCCCACAAAAGACAATACTTATTTCCAGAGAGCAATGTTATTCCAAGTTTAGTACTGGCTGCTTTAATGCAAAGGCCATCATTAGTTCTGGATTCTGCTAATGCACTGTACACATAATAGTAAACTATTATATTATATTATATTATATTATATTATATTATATATTATATATATTATATATTATATGTTAGAAACTAAGGCCATCATACTCATTCCACCTAGGACGCTCTAGAGGCATTTAAGCAAAGTGCTTTTAGTTTGCTTGCAGTAGTCAGAATATATTTTAACAAAATACCCAAAGAATTGCAACTTAAGGTTTTAAATGTGGTTTTATTTTTTGTTATTTTTTTATCCTTGGTATATATTTTATTTAAATTTTACTTTTGATTCCAAGCACTATATGTACTTCAGTGAGTGAAAGAAATTAAAAATTTAAGTCCTGGCAAGTGTTGGTTGAAGAAAAATTGAAGGTCAGACAAGGGTGGATAGCAATGCCCTAAATGACTGAAGAGACGGTAACTTAGATCCAGGCTTTGGCTAAGGCATGATACTGTTTGAACAACACAAAGCTTACTTCAAGGAATAAAGGGAACTAACCTAACCCTGTTATTTGATGAGTAATTAATTTATGGCATGTATATATTTTCACTTGCAGTTGACCGACAGTTACAATACATTGTTTATCAGATTGAAATTTTGCAATGATCTTAACAAAGCAGTTAAGCCATTCATAATATATTCTTTCTGCTGAATGTTTTCACAGAAAGGCAGATAGCAGAAATAACTTGAAATAAAATGTAACTTAATATTGCAAAGCCCTGACGTCTTTGATTAGACTATTCCTTTCTATACATAATCTCTCACTAAACTAAATTTATTCTTTTTCAATAAAAAAAATCACTAAACCTTTGAATGTGAAACAAGCAGGACTCTTGTTTATTTGCTTCTTGACATGAAAGCAAGAAAATAACAAATATTATTTAATTAACATAGGGATGAAAAACATGATGTTTAGAGATAGAGAAAATTGATTGGAGCAGCATTTTTTCCGTAGCTGTAAATTTTCTGTATAAACTGCACTTTTTGACTGGAGACATTAATTATATGTTTTATATACTAGAGTCCCTGGACCAACTGTTGCTCTCAATTACACTGTATAAATCTGGAGTAACTGCACTTAAATCAATTGCATTACTCTAAATATACAGCAATATAACTGAAACCAGAACACAGCACCTTGTTTACAAAATTAAACTGTAGCAGTAGATCTGTGCATGCTTTTTGATTTGCCAATCAAATAATTTTATGGAGCTGTATTTTTATGAATAGTTAGAATTTAAAACCAGAGGAGACTTTATAGGCTTGAATTCATTACAGATTATGAACCATTTTACAAGGAGATACTCATAATAATACTATATGGAATTCAAATAGCAAGAATAGAACTTCAGCAGAGTTTCACTATTCTACAAAGTCTTCTTGCCCTTAGCATATTTAACTGACTGTACCCCTTCTCTAGCTAGGTATTTATGGGGCTCCTCTCCCTTATTTTTTGAGCACCCCATAAATATCTATGAAATTTCTCCTGACCGCATCCCTGCCAGGTAGGGAAATGACATTATCGGAATTTCACAGATTGTGCTCTGAGGCAGAAAAGAAAATGCATCCGATGAAGTGAGCTGTAGCTCACGAAAGCTTATGCTCTAATAAATTTGTTAGTCTCTAAGGTGCCACAAGTACTCCTTTTCTCTTTACACAAAGTAAAACTATTTCCCCATGGTATTTCTCCCCCCCACCCCACCCGCACTGTTCCTCTGATATTCTTGTTAACTGCTGGAATTAGCCTACCTTGCTTGTCACCATGAAAGGTTTTCCTCCTCCCCCCCCCCCACGTTGCTGGTGATGGCTTATCTTAAGTGATCACTCTCCTTGCAGTGTGTATGATAAACCAATTGTTTCATGTTCTCTGTGTGTGTATATAAATCTCCCCACTAAATTTTTCCACCAAATGCATTCGATGAAGTGAGCTGTATCTCAAGAAACCGTAAGCTCAAATAAATTTGTTTCTAAGGGGTCGCAAGTACTCCTTTTCTTTTTAGAGTCAAAAAAGGCATCCATTAAAAATTGGAGGTTAATTCCTATTGAGGAAAATAGAAAGGAGCATAAACTCTGGCAATGAACTGTTAAAAATGTAATTAGGAAGGCCCAAACAGAAATTGAAGAACACCTGGCCAAAGATTCAAAAAGTAACACACAAAAAATTGAAATACATCAGAAGCAGGAAGGCTGTTAAATAACCAGTTGGGGCACTGGATGATTGAGATCCTAAAGGAGCACTCAAGGACGATAAGGCCATTACAGAGAAACTATATGAATTGAACAAGTGTCCCCGGCTGATGATGCGAGGGAGATTCCCAAACCTGAGCCGTTCTCCTTAGCTGAAAAATCTGAGGAACAGGCCGAAATTGAGGTGTCATTACAGGACGTTTCGGAACAAATTGATAAATTGAACATTAATAAGTAACCAGGAGCACCCGACTTCTGAAGGAATTAAAATCTGAAAATGCAGAAATACTAACTGTGGTTTGTAATCTATCATTTAAATTAGCTTTTGTACCAGATGACTGGACGATGGCGAATGTACCCTGATTTTTAAAAAAAGGCTCCATAGTCAAGCCTAGCAATCACAGGCAGGGAAGCCTGACTTCAGTAACAGGCAAATTGGTTGAAACTATAATAAAGAACAGAATTATCAGACATAAATGATTTGAAAAAGGAGTAAACAGTGAGGAGGAAAAATCTGCAGATGAAACAAAACTGTAATTTTGTAAGTCCATAGCAGACAGCAAAGATTTACAAGAAATCTTACAAAATTATGTGACTTGCCAACAAAATGGCACATGAATTTCATTGTTGAGAAATGCAAAGTAATGCACATTGTAAAAGATAATCCCAACTATACATATAAAATGATGGGGGGGGGTCTAAATTACCTGTGACTTCTCAAGAAAGTGATCTTGGAGTCGTTATGGAAGTTCTTTGAAAACATTGGCTCAATGTGCATAGGCATTCAAAAAAATCTAACAGAATGTTGGGAATAATTTAGGAAAGGGACAGATAATAAGACAGAAAATATCACATTGCCTCCATATATATCCATGGAACGACCTCATCTTGAGTCCTGAGTACAGATCTGGTGGACTCATCTAAAAAAGATATATTGGAATTAAAAAAGGTGCAGAGAAGGGCAACAAAAATGGTTGTTGTAAAGAATAGCTTCAATATAAGGAGAAATTAATTAGATTGGGCATTTCAGCTTGGAAAAGAGACAACTAAGGAAGTTATAATAGAGATCTATAAAATCATGACTGGTGTGGAGAAAGTAAATAAGGAAGTGTTCTTTACTACCTCTCATTACACAAGAAATTGTGGTCAACAAATGAAATTAACAGCAGGTTCAAAACAAACAAAAGGAAGTATTTCTTCACACAACACATAGTTAACCTGTGGAACACTTTGCCGGAGGATGTTGTGAAGGCCAAGACTGTAACAGGGTTCAAAAAAGAACTAGACAAGTTCATGGAATATAGGTCCATCAATGGCTATTTGCCAGCATGTAAAAGGATGCAAAACCAAACTCTGAAGTGTCCCTAGCCTCTGTTTTCCAGAAACTGGCAATTAGTGAATACAATACATGTGTAATACTCATCTGAGCTTTCTCAGTGTTATATCTCCAGAAGACTTAGCAGTTTCAGGTTAAGATAGCTGCTGGCGCAGCTAATGGAGGAACTTGGCCTTCTCACCAACCCACTTTTTTCCTGAGTATTTCCTGAACAATAACATTAGAGACATCATTGTAGTTCTCAGATCAGGAATAGAATAAAGAAAAAAATGAGCTTTCGCACAGGGAAAACTCATAGAAGTTAACTCTAGTAAAGTGTCACAATGGGGTTAACAGCATTACCCAAAGTACTATGGGATGGTCACTTTACAAAATTAGCTATATTTTTGCATTGAATAAAGCCAATAACAAGAAATACACAAATACCTAGAGTGAAATGTTCTATAAGCTCAGTACATAGGCAAGAGCTGGATAAGGTTCTGTTTAATCATTCATTTTTCTGAATGATTAAGGTGCAGCGTACCTTCCAATAGCAAAAAACACCCCACCAGTATGTACTGTGAACTCTTGTGCTTGTATATTCCTTTAATGTTTTGGAATATGATATATAGGCGACAGTATTTTATCAAGATTCTTTCCTCTTTTCTTTTATTTAACATATGTTTCTGTCCAAATTTATTTTCATCTATCCAAGCCTAAAATTTGTGCAAAAGGAAAATGAACATTCTGGTAGGAAGCGGGTGAGGAAGGATGGGGAAGTGAATGTAAAGGAGGACAGCCAAAATATGCAGGCTATTCAATACCAGGATACACACTGTCAGCTGGACATTGGTTCCTCCTGAGCCTAGGCAACAGAATGGTAACAACAATTCTGATGCCTAGTAAATCTCTGTGCAAACTGCAGCTGAGATGTTTTCAATGATTATTTTGAAGTTTGCTCACCGTAAACTGCACTTTTGTGATGTCACTGGCTACATGAATGCCCACAGCCTAGCTGTTTTCTTTCTTACTTTAAAACTTACAGAGTTGTCTGTCTGCCAGGAGCGGTAGCTTTTGCACTTTTAGCCTCCTCCCCTCTTTCTTAAATATCATGCTTCCCTCATAGCAAAGTCTCAAACTCTCAGCGCAAACAATATGATTCTTTATTATCTTCTGTCTTGTTTAGTCATTTACACCTGTACCAAGTGACTGCAAAATGTCTATATAAATAAGCAAATGAATCAATGAACAAGAAACAAACGAAAAAAACTGTTCTGCTCTGATAGTGCTTTATATTTATTTGCACTAATTTAGTCCAGCAGGAAATTTCAACATGAGGGCAAGGCAAAGTAAATAAAAAATTAAAGTGATAATAATTTTGTGGGGTTTTTTCCCCCCAGAGTTCAATTTAGGCACAATGGTTATTGATTTCATTTCACAACAATAGCCCATATTGATGAAATATAGCACAGAAGTAACATGTCCATAAAACAAAGAAAATATGGGTGGAAAAGAAATAGCTTAGTTCCTTTTTGTGGAATCAGTTTCATTTTATTCTCACATAATAATGATAATGCTATTTTCCTCCTTATTCATTAACAGAAAGTAAAGATCAAACACACTTTTGGGGGAGGGGGAATTATTTTAGAAGTGCAATACTGGGGCGTTTGGAAAATTTCCATCGTCTATTTTTCAGTGGAAAATTAAGTTTTCAACTAAACAATTTTTCTCCAAAAAATGTCTCCTGTCTATGCAAAATTTTCACTTTTTTGTTGAAAAAATGAAAATTTTGGGCTGCAAACTGAACATTTTGGGCTGAAACCTGAAAAAAAAATTCAGAAATGCCACGGCCGTGACATGTGGGATTTGTAGTTTGGGTGTCTCATGCTCCCCCTCTGGGCTGGACTATGTCACCCATGATGCACTACAGCCATGGAAATCTTGTGATGCAACACAGCACCGCATTAAGAGGGGAAACATGATGCACTATGGTACATATAGTCTGGCCAGGGACTCCAGCTCATAAGGTAAAATGTGGACATAAGACCTCAGCAGCATTTCGAAATAGAAATTTTTAGTTTTTAGCCAAAGCCTTCAATTATTCACCAAAAAAAATAAAAAAAAGAACCATTTTCTTACCTGCTCTGTGTAATACATAAAGCAGGCCAAATGGATTGTCAGACTGTGTCTCTGTAAGTTAAAAAATGGTCTTTCTTTTACAGCATATTATGTGTTCTATAGCACATTGGTAGTAACATGAAATCTATAATTTAACAACAACGTGAGTCTAAGAACCTACAATCTAGAATAGAGTTCATCTAGTTTGGCACAGTCCAATAGTTCATCTACCCTCATCCATCCCACTTCTAGCAAGTCATATATGCCTGATTCTTTAGAGGAAAGTAAAAAGTCCATACAATGTACAATGATCACAGGAGAGGCTGGGAACAGTAAAATTCCTTCCTGACCCCCACAGGTTTTCAGTTTATTTTCTGAACCTGGAAACTGATGGTCAATAATCTATCAACATCTATTTCGGTTTTTCAGGTGTGTGTTCCTTTCATTAATAATTCCAGGCAGATAAGGGATTTCTTACCCAAATGATCCCGTGTGGCTAGTGTTGGCTCCCCAATCTCCTTGTTATTGGGGCAGGAGTAAAGGGAGCAGAATTGTACCTGGCATATCCTGATGGAGGGACTCAACCTCAACTGAATAGCACTCGGTAGGCAAGGGGACATGGTTTCCAAAGCTCAATGAGTTGAGAGAGGGTAGGGACAGATATTTGTAGCTGGTGGTGTGGGCCCTGTTTATAGGGTCTTAGACACCTTTTGACCCTTCCTCTCTTCATGGTATAATAAAAGAGTTAATTTAGACTCAATGGAGAGATTTGTTACATACTGCAGAGCTGAAATCACTGAAGTCTAAATCTAAGTATTTAACCTACTTAGGGACAGTGTCTCTATAGCAGTAACCTGTCCAGTGTGCACCAGCAGTGAGGCTCCCCCACTAACAATTGATATCACTGACAGAGGTTCGGCCAGCAGGGCAGCTGGTGGAGAGGCGCGGACAGCAGGGCAGCTGGTGGAGAGGTTCGGCCAGCAGGGAAGCTGGTGCAGAGGTGCAGCCAGCAGGTTGATTGGTGGAGAGATGCAGCCGGAAGGATGGCTGTTGAAGAGGGACAGAGCAAAACCCTGGAGAGAGGCGTGGCAATCGGTCATTGGGGCGACGAACGTATTTTGGCTTAACAGTGAAATCCTTGCTGATCTTAAACACAAAAAGGAAGCTTACAAGAAGTGGAAGATAGAACAAATGGCCAGGAAGGAGTATAAAAATATTCCTCAGGCATGTAGGAGGGAAAAAAGGAAGGCCAAATCACACATGGAGTTGCAGCTAGCAAGAGATGTTAAGAGTAGCAAGAAGGTTTTCTTCTGTTATGTTAGCAACAAGAAGAAAGTCAAGGAAAGTATGTAAGGTGCCTTCTTACCCCCCAATCCCCCCCCTTCAACAACGGGTGGGAGGTGAATTCTGTGGATGAACCTCTGAACTCTGGGGCTGAACTGGCCAAGGACAGCAACTGTGAGTGGGGTGCAGAGAAGGGAGGGGCACGTTAAAGGGACTTTTGGGTTGCTGGACTTAAGAACCTGAGGGGGAAAAGGACACTGCCCAATTTACTTTGGGGGTGGATGTTTTGATGATGGTTTATGTTTAGCATATCAGATGCAATGTTTGATTAAACTAAGCCTCTGCAATTGCTGTTCATATAAATCATGCTTAACTTGCCTGATATCTTCTAAAGAGATTATGATTTCCCTAAAGCTATTTAAACTATGAATTCTTAGTTGCTAATTGAATGTGAACTTGGATAACACAGCAGGTCACCATTGTTTCTCAAATGAAGGTTAAGTATTTTGCAACCCAGATTACGTGAGGCGAATACACCTGATTTATGATGCATAAAACTTTGGGATATAATAAAGGTGTGGGGGCACTGTTTCTACAAATCTTTGGGGTCAGATGATGTATTGGTGTCTCTGCTGGGAGTTTAAACTGAGAAGTCACAGCTACTAAATGAGTCAGGTACTGTATTAATTATGATTGCTCAACCATGTAGCAACATATGATGACAAATTAGGAGGGACTTCACTTCTAGAGCTTATCAGTCTTTTAACATGTGCCCAAACTAAATGCTGCATTTAAATAATAGTAAGACATTAACACAATCTGACAAAATGAAGAAATTCATACGTGGAATGCTGTCTGCTAATTCAGTGTCACAGCATCCTCACCTTTTTCCTTTGGAGCTAGTATACAAATTTTTGTGTACTTGTGAATTTTGTGTTTCTGACACGTGCGTGATTAACAGCCCTGGAGACTGAAGTCTTTTATTCACAGAACAAGTCTGGCACTGGCAACAGGAAATGATCTTTTCTACCATGCATCTTTCAACTCTGACCTGGACTGACAGCTTCTGGGGGCAAGTGGCTATTTCTGTTGCCATGACCACAGTTGAGAATGCTAGAAAGGGTGCCAGTTGGAGCTACAGGTTTTTTTGTGATAGGGACCCTGGTCCACTTGGAACCTTAACATTTCACATGTTCCACAGGAGGGGAAAGTTTTAACAGGAACGCAGTGTTAGTCATTGGATACACACACCCCCACATCCCCTAATATAGGAAATTCCTTCCTTTACAGGAGGAGTTTAAGGACTGAGACCAGATTACACATTTCACATAGGCCACGAAAAAAAAATCCCAGATGATAACTTTGTGTTACCACCTTCCAGGGTTGGATTGGAAGTAATGCTCCAGGAATCCTCTGAGCAGTGGTGCAAGTAGGGCGGTACGGTATGATAAGCCATAAAATTAAGCTATTTATAGCGGGTACCGCATTCCAGAAAGACACAGGAGGAGCAGAACTTGGGGCAGGTGGGGTGTCCCATGCCGGCAGCTCCTCCGGTGCAGCTCTACTACCCCCAGCCCTTACACGCAACTGTGCGTCTGCATCTTCTGTCCGGGATCTGTACAGCAGCCCCACCGGAGCACAGGGCTGGAGGCGGTACTGCCACGCCGGAGGAGTTGCCAGCGTGGAGCCACTTGGTGGCCCCACGTTCTGCTCCTTTAGGCGCTGCGGTTCCCGGGTGAACCCTGCACCACAGGGCTTTCCCGGCAACCGCAGCAGCGAAAGGAGTAGAACATGCAGCCGATCCGGCATGGCTATACCACCCCCCAGCCCTGCCCCCAGCCCTTCCACGCATCTGCGTGCCTGTTTTTCCCGTCTGGAGTCTGTACAGAAGTCGCGCCAGAGGACAGGGCTGGGGGCGGGGCGGGGGGCGGTACAGCTACGCCGGAGGAGTTGCCGGCGTGGGGCCACCTGATGTTTCTCTCCCAGCTTCGGTTCAGGGATCTCCCGGGAACCGCAGCAGCAAAAGGGGAGAATCCCATGGTGGTAGCTCCTCCGGCGCGGCAGTACTGCCCCCAGCCTCACTCCCTCAGCCCTGTTCTGGCGAGACTTCTGTACAGACGCCGGACAGGAGAAACCGGCACGAAGATGCGTGGGAGGACAGGGGTGGGGGTGGTACAGCCATGCTGGTGACCCATGTGGGTGTCATTACACTGCTATACGATAGATTTTTTTTTAAAAAATTGCTTTTTTAAAAAATCTATGAAATTACGCACATGCACACAGAGAGACATACACATGCACACATATATGTTAAAAAAAGTTAAAGTTGCAAAGTCAAATGCTCAGACTTTAGGAAACACCAGAGTGAAGGTTGCAACCTTAATTCAGCTCCCTTGGGCATATGTATTATGATACACTCTAACTGAATAACCACTTTCAGTTGTTTCCACTGGACCGCTCTCATTCAGTGCACATGAAGGATGGTGTTCACCCACTGAGCAGCTGTTCCATATTTTGGAAGTATTTAGCTCTACAATAGCTAAGGTTGTATTACAGAATTCAGCTTAACAGGAACTTTCAAAATTTATTTTGATAAAAATCTCATTTAAATGTCAAAACCAAAAACTTCAAAAATCTCATTGAACTTTGCATTTACACAAAACCTTAACAGTGCCATCATAGACTCTGGTATCAATTAGATCAATTAGATTAGACTGGCACATCTCCTTGTCCCATATTTCATGACTTTGGAAGTTATTCTGCCTTAATACTGCTGAGATCACTCTTAAAGTTTTGTGTTACTGCCAATTCGATGAACCTGGGGTTTCTATTGCTTTTGGATGTCTGCTGGAGATAGAAGTGAAAACCTTATAGAACATTGGAGGGCATTATTGTCAGTGTTGCTAAAATATTAAAGTGGAAAGGCATGCAAGTCTTTCCCTTTATGCACTGATTCTCACTCTTAAGGTTTTAGGGATGGATTCCGCTACAAACTTAACTGCCACTAATCTTAGTTTCATATTCACAGATGTGTGTCTGACTAAGGCCACACGAGAAATCTTACAACAGCATAGTTTCATAGGTAAGATCTCTAATGTAGATATAGCCTAAGGGAGCTTCTACAGTTAACACACTACCTCTTGCTCAAGGCTGGGCTGTGCCTACAATTACATCCTCCCTGATCTACATTCCTGGCTATAGGATTCCCTGCTAAAATTAACTGCTTACTCATGTTCTCACAGTCTAATATCAACTTTCCAAGAGGCCATACCAAAAGAGGAAAATAATGGGGCCACTCAATATCCCTTGGATACTGTGGTACCTCGAATATGAACCAAAGTGTAGTCTGGATCTTTATAGGGAAGATAAGAGACTTATTCTATGTATAATTACTTTGTTCCTGGTGCATTGAAGTTGAATGTTCAAGTTATTTAAGTAACTTTTCCCAAATGTAGCCTGTATCATCACAAAAGAAAACTACTGTCTACCTGATTACAGCATTTGAAGAGGAAAATAAGATTACAAATTTAGGACTATAATGAGATCAATTAAATCCACAACATTTCCCAGCCTAGGTACAATCTTTGTCATTAGAAAGGATTAACTTTTTGTTGCAGTTTTCTAATCTCATTATACCTTTTCTCACAAGAATAATTTATTGTAAAGCTTAATGCTTACATTTTGTGAAATATTATAGTATGCTGTAAAACAGTACCATCATTTGACTTTTTCAATACTCTATATTTTCATTATTCTATCCTTCCACACAAGTCATCATGGCTATAAATAGAATGATCTATCAAACAAATCACACAGAATTACAAAGGTCAAAGAAGTACATTACTATAATTTACAGAATGCCATTCACAAAGTATTAATACGCTGTTTATGTTACAAAGAAAGTAATGAAAATAGAAGGCAGTGCAAAATGATCACATTATCACCAGCAATTGTCGGGAATATGAGGAACTTCAAACCATGAGCCATTTACATTTCTTTACAGTCTAAATATATGTAAATTCATGCTAATGAATGTTGTTGAATGTTCATACTGTACTTCCTTCTAAGTTCTTCATATCACCCACTATATAGGCAACACAACATCCACAATTTGTGTGAACATATTAGAAATAAAACTGTTTAAAATGTACCAATTGTAAAGAATGATCATAAACTCCCTTTGTAAAATTGACCTCTTCTTTTGGCTGACCCCCAAAGAAACAATGTGGAAGGAAATTAAGGAGAAAAAATGTAAACGGCCAGGAAGTCTAGAATTTTACGATAAATCTCTAAGTGAGTAAGGGCCTGATCCAATATTCTTTGAAGTCACTGGAAAGGTTCCCATTGCACTAAATACGTGTTTGATAAGGCCCTAATATTCTGTAGGTTAGAGAGATCAATAAAAATGTCAGATCAAGAAATATTAATTTCTCAGTTATCCATTAGGATATTATAATTTGCAAAAAAAAATAAATAGGAGACCCTTTTTCCACCTAAAGACCTTTCAACCTTTTCCTTCTCCAACTTTTCCAGAAGAGCTCGCTGTATTTCAAAGAATCCTTATGAGGTTACCGGGACAAACCATCCCAATGTGTAGAAAAAATAGGAAATATGGCAGGCGACCGGCTTGGCTTAACAGTGAAATCCTTGCTGATCTTAAACACAAAAAAGAAGCTTACAAGAAGTGGAAGATAGAACAAATGGCCAGGAAGGAGTATAAAAATATTCCTCAGGCATGTAGGAGGGAAAAAAGGAAGGCCAAATCACACATGGAGTTGCAGCTAGCAAGAGATGTTAAGAGTAGCAAGAAGGTTTTCTTCTGTTATGTTAGCAACAAGAAGAAAGTCAAGGAAAGTGTTAACTCCTTACTGAATGAGGGAGGCAACATAGTGATAGAGGATGTGGAAAAATTTACTCAATGCTTTTTTTGCCTGTCTTCACGAAGAAGGTCAGTTCCCAGTCTACTGAACTACTGAACTAGAGAGCACAGCAGGGGGAGGAGGTGACAAGCCCTCTGTGGAGAAAGAGGTGGTTCGAGAAAAGCTGGATGAGCACAAGTCCCTGGGGCTAGATGCACTGCATCAGAGAGTGATAAAGGAATTGGCAAATGTGATTGCAAAGTCATTGGCCATTATCTTTGAAAACTCATGGCGTTCGGGGAAAGTCCTGGAGGACTGGAAAAAGGTTAATGTAGTGCCCAAATTTTACAAAGGGAAGAAGGAGGATCTGGGGAACTACAGGCCAATCTGCCTCACCTCAGTCCTTGGAAAAATCATGGAGCAGGTCCTCAAGGAATCAATTCTGAAGCACTTAGAGTAGAGGAAAGTGATCAGGAACAGTCAGCATGGAATCATCAAGGGCAAGTCATGCCTTATTAATCTAATTGCCTTCTATGACGACATAACTGTTTCTGTGGATGAGGGGAAAGCAGTGGACGTGTTATTCCATGACATTACCAAAGTTCTTGACAGTCTCCTACAGTACCCTTAACAGAAAGTTAAAGAAGATCAAACTTCCTGCACAACGCAGGCCACAGAATCTCACTCACCGACTCCTACGAAAAACCTCACCTGTGTCTGAGCTATTGAAGTCCTCAAATCGTGGTTTAAAGACTTCAAGGAGCAGAGAAACCTCCCTCAAGTGACCCGTGTGCCATGCTACAGAGGAAGGCGAAAAACCTCCAGGGCCTCTCCAATCTGTCCTGGAAGAAAATTCCTTCCCGACCCCAATATGGCGATCAGCTAAACCCCGAGCAAATGGGCAAGATTCACCAGCCAGCTACTACAAAAAATTCTTTCCTGGGTAACTGAGATCCCATCCATCTAATATCCCATCTCAGGGGATTAGGCCTATTGACCCTGAATATTTAAAGATCAATTAATTACCAAAATCACATTGTCTCATCATACGATCGCCTCCATAAACTTATGGAGTAGAATCTTAAAGCCAGATAGATCTTTTGCCCCCACTGCTTCCCTTGGAAGGCTATTCCAAAACTTCACTCCTCTGATGCTTAGAAACCTTTGTCTAATTTCAAGTCTAAACTTCCTGGTGGCCAGTTTATACCCATTTGTTCTTGTGTCCACATTGATGCTGAGCTTAAATAATTCCTCTCCCTCTCCTGTATTTATCCCTCTGATATATTTGTAGAGAGCAATCATATCTCCCCTCCACCTTCTTTTAGTTAGGCTAAACAAGCCAAGCTCCTAAAGTCTCCTTTCATCAGACAAGTTTTCCGTTCCTCGGCTCATCCTAGTAGCCCTTCCCTGTACCTATTCCAGTTTGAATTCATCCTTTTTAAACATGGGAGACCAGAACTGTACACAATATTCTAGGTGAGGTCTCACCAGTGCCTTGTATAATGGTACTAAAACCTCCTTATCCCTACTGGAAATGCCTCTCCTGATGCATCCCAAAACCACATTAGCTTTTTTCACAGCCATATCACATTGGCAGCTCATAGTCATCCTATGATCAACCAATACTCCAAGGTCCTTCTCCTCTTCTGTTACTTCTAATTGATGCGTCCCCAACTTATAACTAAAATTCTTGTTATTAATCCCTAAATGCATAACCTTACACTTCTCACTATTAAATTTCATCCTATTACTGTTACTCCAGTTTACAAGGTCATCCGGATCCTCCTGTATAATATCCCGATCCTTCTCTGAATTGGCAACACCTCCCAGCTTTGTATCATCTGCAAACTTTATTAGCACATTCCCACTTTTTGTGCCAAGGTCAGTAATAAAAAGATTAAATAAGATTGGTCCAAAACCAATCCCTGAGGAACTCCACTGGTAACCTCCCTCCAGCCTGCCAGTTCGCCTTTCAGTAGGACCCGTTGCAGTCTCCCCTTTAACCAATTCCTCATCCACCTTTTGATGTTCATATTGATCCCCATCTTCTCCACTTTAAATAAGAATTCCCCATGTGGCACGGTATCAAACGCCTTACTGGAATCTATGTAAATTTGATCCACTGCGTTTCCTTTATCTAAAAAAAATCGGTTACTTTTTCAAAAAAGGAGATCAGGTTGGTTTGGCACGATCTAATTTTTGTAAAACCATGTTGTATTTTGTCCCATTTACCATTGACTTCAATGTCCTTAACTAATTTCTCCTTCAACATTTTTTCCAGGACCTTGCATACTACAGATGTCAAACTAACTGGCCTGTAGTTACCCGGATCACTTTTTTTTCCTTTCTTAAAAATAGGAATTATATTAGTAATTGTGCAATCATTCGGTACAACTCCTGAGTTTACAGATTCATTAAAAATTCTTTCTAAACGGTATTCTTGCCAGCATGTTAAAGAAGTATGGGCTGGATGAATGAACTATAAGATGGATAGAAAGGTGGCTAGATCGTCGGGCTTAATGATAGTGATCAATGGCTCCATGTCTTGTTGGCATCCAGTATGAAGAGGAGTGCCCCAAGAGTCGGTCCTGGGGCCGGTTTGTTCAATATCTTCATCAATGATCTGGAGGATAGCACAGATTGCACCCTCAGCAAGTTTGCAGATGACACTAAACTGGGAGGAGAGGTTAATACTCTAGAGGGTAGGGATAGGCTACAGAGGTACCTAGACAAATTACAGGATTGGGCCAAAAGAAATCTGATGAGGTTCAAGAAGGACAAGTGCAGAGTTCTGTACTTAGAACGGAAGAATCCCATGCACCGCTACAGTCTTGGGAGCCAATGGCTAGGCAGCAGTTCTGCAGAAAAGGACCTACGGATTATAGTGGAGGAGAAGGATGTGCGTCAGTGTGCCCTTATTGCCATGAAGGCCAAAGGCATTTTGGGCTGTGTAAGTAGGGGCATTGCCAGCAGAACATAGATACATAGATACTAAGGTCAGAATGGACCATTCTCATCATTTAGTCCAACTTCCTGCACAACGCAGGCCACAGAATCTCACTCACCCACTCCTACGAAAAACCTCACCTGTGTCTGAGCTATTGAAGTCCTCAAAAGGGGATTAGGCCTATTGACCCTGAATATTTAAAGATCAATTAATTACCAAAATCACATTGTCTCATCATACGATCGCCTCCATAAACTTATGGAGTAGAATCTTAAAGCCAGATAGATCTTTTGCCCCCACTGCTTCCCTTGGAAGGCTATTCCAAAACTTCACTCCTCTGATGCTTAGAAACCTTTGTCTAATTTCAAGTCTAAACTTCCTGGTGGCCAGTTTATACCCATTTGTTCTTGTGTCCACATTGATGCTGAGCTTAAATAATTCCTCTCCCTCTCCTGTATTTATCCCTCTGATATATTTGTAGAGAGCAATCATATCTCCCCTCCACCTTCTTTTAGTTAGGCTAAACAAGCCAAGCTCCTAAAGTCTCCTTTCATCAGACAAGTTTTCCGTTCCTCGGCTCATCCTAGTAGCCCTTCCCTGTACCTATTCCAGTTTGAATTCATCCTTTTTAAACATGGGAGACCAGAACTGTACACAATATTCTAGGTGAGGTCTCACCAGTGCCTTGTATAATGGTACTAAAACCTCCTTATCCCTACTGGAAATGCCTCTCCTGATGCATCCCAAAACCACATTAGCTTTTTTCACAGCCATATCACATTGGCAGCTCATAGTCATCCTATGATCAACCAATACGCCAAGTTCCTTCTCCTCTTCTGTTACTTCGAATTGATGCGTCCCCAACTTATAACTAAAATTCTTGTTATTAATCCCTAAATGCATAACCTTACACTTCTCACTATTAAATTTCATCCTATTACTGTTACTCCAGTTTACAAGGTCATCCGGATCCTCCTGTATAATATCCCGATCCTTCTCTGAATTGGCAACACCTCCCAGCTTTGTATCATCTGCAAACTTTATTAGCACATTCCCACTTTTTGTGCCAAGGTCAGTAATAAAAAGATTAAATAAGATTGGTCCCAAAACCAATCCCTGAGGAACTCCACTGGTAACCTGCCTCCAGCCTGCCAGTTCGCCTTTCAGTAGGACCCGTTGCAGTCTCCCCTTTAACCAATTCCTTATCCACCTTTTGATGTTCATATTGATCCCCATCTTCTCCACTTTAAATAAGAATTCCCCATGTGGCACGGTATCAAACGCCTTACTGCAATCTATGTAAATTTGATCCACTGCGTTTCCTTTATCTAAAAAAAATCGGTTACTTTTTCAAAAAAGGAGATCAGGTTGGTTTGGCACGATCTAACTTTGGTAAAACCATGTTGTATTTTGTCCCATTTACCATTGACTTCAATGTCCTTAACTAATTTCTCCTTCAACATTTTTTCCAGGACCTTGCATACTACAGATGTCAAACTAACTGGCCTGTAGTTACCCGGATCACTTTTTTTTCCTTTCTTAAAAATAGGAATTATATTAGTAATTGTGCAATCATTCGGTACAACTCCTGAGTTTACAGATTCATTAAAAATTCTTTCTAAACGGTATTCTTGCCAGCATGTTAAAGAAGTATGGGCTGGATGAATGAACTATAAGATGGATAGAAAGGTGGCTAGATCGTCGGGCTTAATGATAGTGATCAATGGCTCCATGTCTTGTTGGCATCCAGTATGAAGAGGAGTGCCCCAAGAGTCGGTCCTGGGGCCGGTTTGTTCAATATCTTCATCAATGATCTGGAGGATAGCATAGATTGCACCCTCAGCAAGTTTGCAGATGACACTAAACTGGGAGGAGAGGGGATAAACAGGGGGAGGGATAGCTCAGGGGTTTGAGCTTTGGCCTGCTAAACCCATGGTTGTGAGTTCAGTTCTTGAGGGGGTCATTTAGGGATCTGGGGCAAAAACTGCGGATTGGTCCTGCTTTGAGCAGGGAGTTGGACTAGAGGACCTCCTGAGGTTCCTTCCAACCCTTATATTTGGGGGGAGGGATAGCCCAGTGGTTTGAGCATTGGCCTCCTAAACCCAGGGTTGTGAGCTCAATCCTTGAGGGGGTCATTTAGGGATCTGGGGCAAAAACTGCGGATTGGTCCTGCTTTGAGCAGGGGGTTGGACTAGATGATCTCCTGAGGTCCCTTCCAACCCTGATATTCTATGATTCTATAAATAAGAAGAAAACTAAGAAGGAAGAAGTGGGGCCGCTTAACACTGAGGATGGAGCGGAGGTTAAAGATAATCTAGGCATGGCCCAATATCTAAACAAATACTTTGCCTCAGTCTTTAATAAGGCTAAAGAGGATATAGGGGATAATGGTAGCATGACAAATGGGAAGGAGGATATAGAGGTAGATATTACCATATCAGAGGTAGAAGCGAAACTGAAACAGCTTAATGGGACTAAATCGGAGGGCCCAGATAATCTTCATCCAAGAATATTAAAGGAATTGGCACCTGAAATTGCAAGACCATTAGCAAGAATTTTTAATGAATCTGTAAACTCAGGAATAGTACCGAATGATTGGAGAATTGCAAATGTAGTTCCTATTTTTAAGAAAGGAAAAAAAAGTGATCCGGGTAACTACAGGCCAGATAGTTTGACATCTGTAGTATGCAAGGTCCTGGAAAAAATGTTGAAGGAGAAATTAGTTAAGGACATTGAAGTCAATGGTAAATGGGACAAAATACAACATGGTTATACAGAAGGTTGATCGTGCCAAACCAATCTAATCTCCTTTTTTGAAAAAGTAACAGATTTTTTAGATAAAGGAAATGCAGTGGATCTAATTTACCTAGATTTCAGTAAGGCATTTGATACCGTGCCACATGGGGAATTATTAGTTAAATTGGAGAAGATGGGGATCAATATGAACATCAGAAGGTGGATAAGGAATTGGTTAAAGGGGAGACTGCAACGGGTCCTACTGAAAGGCGAACTGTCACGTTGGAGGGAGGTTACCAGTGGAGTTCCTCAGGGATCGCTTTTGGGACCAATCTTATTTAATCTTTTTGTTACTGACCTTGGCACAAAAAGTGGGAGTGTGCTAATAAAGTTTGCAGATGATACAAAGCTGGGAGGTATTGCCAATTCGGAGAAGGATCGGGATATTATACAGGAGGATCTGGATGACCTTGTAAACTGGAGTAATAGTAATAGGATGAAATTTAATAGTGAGAAGTGTAAGGTTATGCATTTAGGGATTAATAACAAAAATTTTAGTTATAAGTTGGGAACGCATCAATTAGAAGTAACGGAAGAGGAGAAGGACCTTGGAGTATTGGTTGAACATAGGATGACGATGAGCTGCCAATGTGATATGGCTGTGAAAAAAGCTAATGTGGTTTTGGGATGCATCAGGAGAAGCATTTCCAGTAGGGATAAGGAGGTTTTAGTACCGTTATACAAGGCACTGGTGAGACCTCACCTAGAATACTGTGTACAGTTCTGGTCTCCCATGTTTAAAAAGGATGAATTCAAACTGGAGCAGGTACAGAGAAGGGCTACTAGGATGAGCCGAGGAATGGAAAACTTGTCTTATGAAAGTAGACTTAAGGAGCTTGGCTTGTTTAGCCTAACTAAAAGAAGGTGGAGGGGAGATATGATTGCTCTCTACAAATATATCAGAGGGATAAATACAGGAGAGGGAGAGGAATTATTTAAGCTCAGCACCAATGTGGACACAAGAACAAATGGGTATAAACTGGCCACCAGGAAGTTTAGAGTTGAAATCAGACGAAGGTTTTTAACCATCAGAGGAGTGAAGTTTTGGAATAACCTTCCAAGGGAAGCAGTGGGGGCAAAAGATCTATCTGGTTTTAAGATTCTACTTGATATGTTTATGGAGGAGATGGTATGATGGGATAATGGGATTTTGGTAAGTAATTGATCTTTAAATATTCAGGGTAAATAGGCCAAATCCCCTGAGATGGGATATTAGATGGATGGGATCTGATTTACTATAGAAAACTCTTTCCTGGGTATCTGGCTGGTGAATCTTGCCCATGTGCTCAGGGTTTGGCTGATTGCCATGTTTGGGGTCGGGAGGGAGTTTTCATCCAGGGCAGATTGGAGAGGCCCTGAAGGTTTTTTTGCCTTCCTCTGTAGCATGGGGCATGGTTGACTGGAGGGAGGCTTCTCTGCTCCTTGAAGTTTTGAACCATGATTTGAGGACTTCAATAGCTCAGACATGGGTGAGGTTTTTCATAGGAGTGGTGGGTGACATTCTGTGGCCTGCGCTGTGCAGGAGGTCGGACTAGATGATCAGAGTGGTCCCTTCTGACCTTAGTATCTATGAATCTATGAACCTCTCCTCCCAGTTTAGTGTCATCTGCAAACTTGCTGAGGGTGCAATCTATGCTATCCTCCAGATCATTGATGAAGATATTGAACAAACCGGCCCCAGGACCGACTCTTGGGGCACTCCTCTTCATACTGGATGCCAACAAGACATGGAGCCATTGATCACTATCATTAAGCCCGACGATCTAGACACCTTTCTATCCATCTTATAGTTCATTCATCCAGCCCATACTTCTTTAACATGCTGGCAAGAATACCGTTTAGAAAGAATTTTTAATGAATCTGTAAACTCAGGAGTTGTACCGAATGATTGCACAATTGCTAATATAATTCCTATTTTTAAGAAAGGAAAAAAATGTGATCCCCGTAACTACAGGCGAGTTAGACATCTGTAGTATGCAAGGTCCTGGAAAAAATGTTGAAGGAGAAATTAGTTAAGGACATTTATATGGCTATAGAACCTTTTACTATTGGTTTTAATTCCCTTTGCAAGGTCCAACTCTACTCGACTTTTAGCCTCTCTCACTTTATCCCTACATCTTCTGACCTCAATTAGGTAGCTTTCCTTGCTGATCCCTCCCATCTTCCACTCCCTGTATGCTTTCTGCTTCTTCATAATCACCTCTCTAAGATGCTTGCTCATCCAGCTTGGTCTACAACTCCTTCCTATGAATTTTTTCCCCTTTCTTGGGATACAGGCTTCCGATAGCTTCTGCAGTTTTGATTTAAAGTAATCCCAGGCCTCCTCTACCTTTAGATCCATAAATTCTTCAGTCCAATCCACTTCCCTAACTAATGTCCTTAATTTTTGAAAGTTAGCCCTTTTGAAATCAAAAACCCTAGTTGCAGATTTATTTTTGTTAATCCTTCCATTTAGTTTGAACTGAATTAGCTCATGATCACTTGAGCCAATATTGTCCCCTACAACCATTTCTTCTATGAGGTCCTCGCTACTCACCAAAATTAAATCTAAAATGGCATCCCCTCTAGTCGGTTCAGTAACTACTTGATGAAGGAATCTATCAGCTATCGCATCTAGGAAAATCTGAGCCCTATTATTATTACTAGCACTGGTCCTCCAGTCTATATCTGGGAAGTTAAAGTCTCCCATGATCACGCAGTTTCCATTAGTATTTACTTTATTAAAGACATTAAAAAGGGCTCTATCCATATCCAAATTAGATCCCGGAGGTCTATAGCACACCCCAAGCACTATCGTAGGAGAGGCTTTACTAGTTTTCTTCCCCAATGTAATTTTTGCCCTGATGGACTCTGTCTTATCCATTGCATCGCTTCTTATTTCTTTACATTCTAACTCATCGTTGATATACAATGCTACTCCACCCCCTTTACCTTTGTTTCTGTCTTTCCTAAACAGCACATACCCTTCAATACCTGTAGTCCAGTCATGACTACTATTCCACCAGGTTTCTGTTATCCCTATAATATCTGGTTTCACTTCCTGCACCAGTAGCTCTAGTTCCTCCATTTTGTTACCTAGACTCCTCGCATTGGTGTACAAACATCTTAATTTTTGCTGTTTGGCCTCGCTCACATTTTGTACCCTATTAGGCACAGTCATTCTACAGCCAGTATAACCTATTAGACTAGTATCCACACCGCCCTCGCTCCTTATATACATTCTCCTACCCATGGCTGTATCCTTTCTTACTTCATCTTCTTCCCTCTCAATGCTAAAATCTGGTGTGGAGATTTTCTGGACATCTCCCATCCATCTCCCCCCAATTCCTAGTTTAAAGCTCTCTTTATCAGTTGTGCCAGCCTCGATCCTAGAAGTCTATTTCCTTCCCTACTCAGATGAAGTCCATCCCGAGAGAACTGACCTCTGTCCGTGAATGCCTCCCAGTGGCCATACATCCCAAAGCCCTCCTTATAGCACCACTGCCTAAGCCATCTGTTGACAGTCATAATCTTGTCAGACCTCTGTTGCCCTTCTCTAGGAACAGGAAGGATCCCGCTAAAGATCACCTGAGCCTCAATTTCCTTAAGTGTCTTCCCCAGCCTAGCATAGTCTCCCTTGATACTTTCCAGCGAGAATCTGGCTGTATCATTTGTTCCCACATGAAGGATAATTAGGGGATTCTTTCCCGCTCCCTTGAGGATCCTTTTCAACCTCAGGTCTACATCCCGTATCTTAGCACCCAGAAGACAGCACACCCTTCTATTCTCAGGATCAGCTCTAGTTACAGGCCTGTCTATTCTTCTCAATAAAGAGTCCTCGATCACATAGACCTGCCTTTTCCTGGTGACAGTGCTATTCTCCAGTCTCTCCCCTGTTCCCTCTGGCTGCAAGTTCTTTCCATTCCTATTTTCCCTTATAATCCTCTTCAACCCATCCTGTATCCTCCTGGGGCTCATATTTGGTGTAGTCTCCCTTGACTCTTCCCCTTTTTCTATAGGGCTAGCCTCTCTTCTCTTCTTCCTTACCCTTCCACCTTCAGCGACTACCTGCTGAGCCCCTTCTTCATTTTCCAACTCTGCAAACCTGTTCCTAAGCTCTATTTCTCCTTCACTAGCCCGTCTTTTTCTCTGCCTGGTTCTTTGAGTCACATGTTTCCACTGACCACTTTCCTCATCCAGTCTCCCCTCAAAATTCCCCAGCCCTGCTTCCATCTGCGAGTCTGAGCTTTTCCCTTCAGATACCTCATATCTTTGCTCCATCATCTGCTCAAACCCCTTCCTAAACTCAACCAGACTTTCCACCTGCATCTCCAAACCTCGGATCTTTTCCTCCATCAGCTCTATCAGACGGCATTTCATGCAGACAAAACTCTTACCGGTTCCCCCCTCCAGGATCATGTACATACCACAGCTTCCACATCCAGTCATCCTCAATGTGTCTTTCACTGCAGGAGTCACTCCCACAGCTGCCTCTGTATCTCTCATCTCCTTCCCACCTAAGTCCTGTTAATGTGGGAAACACAAGCCACACCAAAAAGACCACCCCCCCCAGCAAAAGCAAACCCCAAACAAGCACCACAATACAAACTCCCACTCAAACTCCCCTGTTTAGAGCTCTGTTTGCTAGCTCCTGTGCCGCTGCAGCTGTCTGTGCAGCTGCCTGACTGGCTGGCTACCTTTATAGGGCCTCTAGTCAGAAGCCCCACCCCCTAGGCAGGGCTCAGCTGCTCTGTCAGCACAAAGCCCCACCCCCTAATCAGGCTCAGCTGCTCTCCCAGCACAAAACCCCTACACACACACAAATATAAATACAAATACTAAAAATACAAAACCAAGTACGATTACCTTCTCCTCCAACAGAACTCTCACTCAAACTCCCCTGTTTAGAGCTCTGTTTGCTAGCTCCTGTGCCGCTGCAGCTGTCTGTGCCGCTGCCTGACTGGCTGGCTACCTTTATCCTTTAGGTTAATACTCTAGAGGGTAGGGATAGGCTACAGAGGTACCTAGACAAATTACAGGATTGGGCCAAAAGAAATCTGATGAGGTTCAAGAAGGACAAGTGCAGAGTTCTGTACTTAGAACGGAAGAATCCCATGCACCGCTACAGTCTTGGGAGCCAATGGCTAGGCAGCAGTTCTGCAGAAAAGGACCTACGGATTATAGTGGAGGAGAAGGATATGCGTCAGTCTGCCCTTATTGCCATGAAGGCCAAAGGCATTTTGGGCTGTGTAAGTAGGGGCATTGCCAGCAGAACATAGATACATAGATACTAAGGTCAGAATGGACCATTCTCATCATTTAGTCCAACTTCCTGCACAACGCAGGCCACAGAATCTCACTCACCCACTCCTACGAAAAACCTCACCTGTGTCTGAGCTATTGAAGTCCTCAAATCGTGGTTTAAAGACTTCAAGGAGCAGAGAAACCTCCCTCAAGTGACCCGTGCGCCATGCTACAGAGGAAGGCGAAAAAGCTCCAGGGCCTCTCCAATGTGTCCTGGAAGAAAATTTCTTCCCGACCCCAATATGGCGATCAGCTAAGCCCCGAGCAAATGGGCAAGATTCACCAGCCAGATACTACAAAAAATTCTTTCCTGGGTAACTGAGATCCCATCTATCTAATATCCCATCTCAGGGGATTAGGCCTATTGATCCTGAATATTTAAAGATCAATTAATTACCAAAATCACATTATCCCATCATACGATCGCCTCCATAAACTTATGGAGTAGAATCTTAAAGCCAGATAGATCTTTTGCCCCCACTGCTTCCCTTGGAAGGCTATTCCAAAACTTCACTCCTCTGATGCTTAGAAACCTTTGTCTAATTTCAAGTCTAAACTTCCTGGTGGGCAGTTTATACCCATTTGTTCTTGTGTCCACATTGGTGCTGAGCTTAAATAATTCCTCTCCCTCTCCTGTATTTATCCCTCTGATATATTTGTAGAGAGCAATCATATCTCCCCTCCACCTTCTTTTAGTTAGGCTAAACAAGCCAAGCTCCTAAAGTCTCCTTTCATCAGACAAGTTTTCCGTTCCTCGGCTCATCCTAGTAGCCCTTCCCTGTACCTATTCCAGTTTGAATTCATCCTTTTTAAACATGGGAGACCAGAACTGTACACAATATTCTAGGTGAGGTCTCACCAGTGCCTTGTATAATGGTACTAAAACCTCCTTATCCCTACTGGAAATGCCTCTCCTGATGCATCCCAAAACCACATTAGCTTTTTTCACAGCCATATCACATTGGCAGCTCATAGTCATCCTATGATCAACCAATACTCCAAGTTCCTTCTCCTCTTCTGTTACTTCTAATTGATGCGTCCCCAACTTATAACTAAAATTCTTGTTATTAATCCCTAAATGCATAACCTTACACTTCTCACTATTAAATTTCATCCTATTACTGTTACTCCAGTTTACAAGGTCATCCGGATCCTCCTGTATAATATCCCGATCCTTCTCTGAATTGGCAATACCTCCCAGCTTTGTATCATCTGCAAACTTTATTAGCACATTCCCACTTTTTGTGCCAAGGTCAGTAATAAAAAGATTAAATAAGATTGGTCCCAAAACCAATCCCTAAGGAACTCCACTGGTAACCTCCCTCCAGCCTGACAGTTCGCCTTTCAGTAGGACCCGTTGCAGTCTCCCCTTTAACCAATTCCTTATCCACCTTTTGATGTTCATATTGATCCCCATCTTCTCCACTTTAAATAAGAATTCCCCATGTGGCACGGTATCAAACGCTTTACTGCAATCTATGGAAATTTGATCCACTGCGTTTCCTTTAAAAAAAATCTGTTACTTTTTCAAAAAAGGAGATCAGGTTGTTTTGGCACGATCTAACTTTTGTAAAACCATGTTGTATTTTGTCCCATTTACCATTGACTTCAATGTCCTTAACTAATTTCTCCTTCAACATTTTTTCCAGGACCTTGCATACTACAGATGTCAAACTAACTGGCCTGTAGTTACCTGGATCACTTTTTTTTCCTTTCTTAAAAATAGGAATTATATTAGCAATTGTCCAATCATTCGGTACAATTCCTGAGTTTACAGATTCATTAAAAATTCTTTCTAAACGGTATTCTTGCCAGCATGTTAAAGAAGTATGGGCTGGATGAATGAACTATAAGATGGATAGAAAGGTGGCTAGATCATCAGGCTTAATGATAGTGATCTATGATTCCATGTCTTTTTGGCAGCCAGTATCAAGCGGAGTGCCCCAAGAGTCAGTCCTGGGGTCGGTTTTGTTCAATATCTTCATCAATGATCTGGAGGATAGCATAGATTGCACCCTGAGCAAGTTTGCAGATGACACTAAACTGGCAGGAGAGGTAAATATTCTAGAGGGTAGGGACAGGCTACAGAGTTACCTAGAGAAATTAAGAAAACAGAGTTAATAAGAGACATGCACTTCTAAATATACTACCAAGTATATAAAGACTAACAATATTTTCCACATCTGAAGGGTGATGTTAACCGGTTGATTCTGCGGAACTTTCACGGAAGAGTGCATCAGCCACTTTGTTAGAAGCTTCTGAGATGTATTGTATGTCGAAATCAAAATCTTGGAGAGCTAAACTCCACCGAATAAGTTTTTTGTTATTTCCTGTGGCGGTATGAAGTCGTTTTGCAGGTGGAAACGCCATCTCCAAACGTATGGGTATAGCTTTTCCAGAGCATAGACAATGGCATAACATTCTTTTTCACTGACTGACCAGTTACTTTCCCTCTCAGACAGCTTCTTGTTGAGAAACACTACAGGATGGAATTCTTGATCTGGTCCTTTCTGCGTTAAAACTGCTCGCACACCACGCTCGGACAGATTTGGCTTTATTGTGGTACAAATCGCCTGTAATATCCAGCCAAGCCTAAGAAGGATTGGAACTGCTTCTTTGACTTTGGGACAGGCCAGTTTTGGATAGCATCCACTTTGGCCTGTAGGGGGTTGATAGTTTCTTGACCCACCTGGTGTCCAAGGTAACTCACTCTGTTTAGGCCTATTGGACACTTCTTAGCCTTAACAGTAAGTCCTGCCTCCCTTATGCGCTCGAAGACTTTTTGTAGATGTTCCAGGTGTTCTGCCCAGGAATCCAAAAATATGGCCACATCGTCAAGGTAGGCGATTGCATATTCTCCAAATCCCACTAGGAGACCATCTACAAGTCTTTGGAAGGTTGTGGGTGCATTCCGCAGCCCGAAAGGGAGCACATTAAATTCAGACAGCCTGACAAGTGTGGTGAACCTTGGCAGATTCATCTAGCGGTACCTGGCAGTACCCCTTGGTTTAGTCCAAAGTAGAAATAAACTGGGCCCGTCCCAGTTTCTCTAATAGTTCATCTGTGCGTGGCATTGGATAGTTGTCTGGGCAAGTTACAGCATTTAGCTTATGGTAGTCCACGCAAAAACATATCTCCCCATCTGGTTTAGGAACTAGAACCACTGGAGATGCCCATGCACTACCTCAGGGGCGGATTACCCCCATTTGTAGCATATCCTGGATCTCCCGTTCTATAGCAGTTTTAGCTTGAGGAGACTCCATAAGGCTGGACTTTAATTGGGTGAGCATTACCTGTGTCAATGGAGTGGTATGCCAGTTCAGTCAGTCCTGGGGTGGCTGAGAAACATCAGCGCGTAGCTCGTGCACAGCTCCATCATCTGCTGTCGCTGCATATGCCCAAGGGTCATGGAGAGATTCTTCCACACCACCAGCACTTTTCCCTTCATAGTAGACACCTTCAGGCCACTCAGCGTCATCTCCTCCCTGGCCTGTAAACTGACAAACCTTTAATTCTCTGGAATAAAAGGGCTTTAGAGAATTAATATGGTACCCGTTAGGCTTTCGGTTGGAGGTGGGGAATGCTATGAGATAATTAACAGCTTCCAGGCGCTCTTGGACCGTGAATGGCCCTTCCCACAACGCTTCCATTTTATGGGCCTGGAGCGCCTTCAAGACCATGACCTGGTCCCCTACTCTGAAGAAACGCTCTCTGGCATATTTATCATACCAGGCTTTTTGCTCTTTTTGAGCATCCTGTAGGTTTTCTTTAGCAAGGGCTAGAGAGGTTCGGAGGGTGTTTTGTAGGTTGGTTACAAAGTCCAGAATGTTAGTTCCTGAAGAAGGTGTAAATCCTTCCCATTGCTGCTTCACCAACTGTACTGCCCCTTAACCTCGTGGCCATATACAAGTTCAAATGGTGAAAACCCTGAAAAACTGGGATGTGGTACAGCCCTGTAGGCAAAGAGCAACTGCTGCAACACTAGGTCCGAATCGTACAAATTTTCATATCATGGCCCCCAAAAGTTCTATTAAACTTCTCCACCAGGACATTTTTTTGATCATGGTAACCAAGTGATTTACCCCATGAGCTTCCCAAGGGCTTTCCGTAGTTCCTGCCAGGAAATTAGTGAGGATGTTGGAGGGCCCACCTACCCTGGCAATAATGTCTGTTAATGTCTGGCACACACTTTTAGCCCTGGTGTTGCTTAGAGCTACTGCTTCCGGCCATCGGGAGGCAAAATCCATGAAAGTCAGTATGTACTGCTTTCCTCTGGGTGTCTTTTTTGGAAAAGGACCCAGAATATTCACAGCTACTTGCTGAAATGGAACGTCAATGATGGGGAATGACTGGAGAGGGGCTTTGACCTGGTCTTGGGGTTTTTCCACTCTTTGGCATACCTCACAAGACTGGACATAGGTAGAAACATCCTTGCCCATTCCCTCCCATTGTTATGACCTCCCCAAACGGTCTTTGGTCCTGTTCACCCCAGTATGGCCACTAGGATGATCGTGGGCTAAGCTCAAGAGCTTGACCCGGTACTTATTTGGAACTACCAACTGTCTCTGAGGATGCCAGTCTTCTTGGTGTCCACCAGGAAGAGTTTCCTTGTATGAAAGTCCTCTTTCTACCACAAACCTGGATTGATTAGAAGAGCTGAGAGGCAGTGGGTTGCTCCGTGCTGCCGTCCAAGCTCTTTGGAGGCTTTCATCTGCCAAGAAGGCCAATGGCATTTTGGGTTGTATAAGTAGGGGCATAGCGAGCAGATCGAGGGACGTGATCGTTCCCCTCTATTCGACACTGGTGAGGCCTCATCTGGAGTACTGTGTCCAGTTTTGGGCCCCACACTACAGGAAGGATGTGGATAAATTGGAAAGAGTACAACGAAGGGCAACGAAAATGATTAGGGGTCTAGAGCACATGACTTATGAGGAGAGGCTGAGGGAGCTGGGATTGTTTAGTCTGCAGAAGAGAAGAATGAGGGGGGATTTGATAGTTGCTTTCAACTACCTGAAAGGGGGTTTCAAAGAGGATGGCTCTAGACTGTTCTCAATGGTAGCAGATGACAGAACGAGGAGTAATGGTCTCAAGTTGCAATGGGGGAGGTTTAGATTGGATATTAGGAAAAACTTTTTCACTAAGAGGGTGGTGAAACACTGGAATGCGTTACCTAGGGAGGTGGTAGAATCTCCTTCCTTAGAGGTTTTTAAGGTCAGGCTTGACAAAGCCCTAGCTGGGATGATTTAACTGGGACTTGGTCCTGCTTTGAGCAGGGGGTTGGACTAGATGACCTTCTGGGGTCCCTTCCAACCCTGATATTCTATGATTCTATGATTCTATGATTCCTGTTCAGTCTGGAACTGTTCCCTTGAGGCTGGAGACTTCAGTTCCTCATTGGATTGTGGATCTGGGCTTGGCCCCTCTGGAAGCGATGTAGGGGATGGGGCTGTTTCCGTTGACTGTGAACCGCTTTCCGCTGGTGCACTACGTTGGGGTTCAGGCTCCGGCTGAGCCTCTTGCGTAGGGTTATCTGCTGCTGCCAGTGCAGGTTTGGTGGGGCCCGCTGGTGTTGGGGTTGCAAGTACTGGATTCAGTGGTGGCAATGGTTCTGGTGCTGGTTGTTCTGCCGGTTCCGGTTCTGAGACTGGCTCTGTCTGGGTCTCTTGGACTGGATCCACTACTGCTGTTGCAGACTTTGGCATGGGGTCCAGTTCCATTACCTCTGACCGGGTCCTGGTAGAAGTTTCCAGAACAGAGCTAGGCATGACAGCTTGCTTAGCCTGGCTGCGGGTGACCATTCCCACCCTCTTGGCTAGCTTCATACGATTGGCCAAGTCTTCCCCCAACAGCATGGGGATGGGATAATCATCATAGACTGCAAAAGTCCACGTTCCTGATCAGCCCTTGTACTGGACAGGCAACTTGGCTGTAGCAAATTGAAAGAGTTGGACTTGAGTTAAATTGTCACTTGGATCTCTGGGTCAATTAAATTGGGGTCCACTAAGGAAGCATGGATAACCGACACTTGCGCTCCAGTCTCCCTCCATGCATTGACCTTCTTCCAACCCACACTCACAGTTTCCCTCCGCTCCGAGGTTATCTGGGAGCTATCTGGGCCTGAGGACCTCTTGTGTGATTCCGGGGCAATGAACTGTAATCTGTTGGGGTTCTTGGGTAATTGGCCTTTAAATGCCCCAGCTCATTACATTTAAAACATCGTCCAGCTGACGAGTCACTAGGGAGAGGTGGGTTGCTGGAGAATGGTATGGTAGGACGATAAGGTGTCTGGAGTGTTCCTTGGTGTGTAGTTGGGGCCTTGGGCTGTCCGCAGTAGGAGGGTGAGGTCGGAGGTTGTTCCTTCTGGTCTCCGCTCCAGCTGTGACCAGGATTGTTCTTCTCTCCTCCATCCACCCATTTTGTTCCGGTTTGCCCCTTCTGATATTTGCCCCAACTGCTACTAGTTCTTTTCCTTTCTGCCACCTCCACCCATTTGGTTCCAATATCCCCTGCCTCGATTACAGTTGTGGGCTTCCCATCTAGGATGTATCATTCTATTTCCTCAGGAACACCCTCTAAGAACTGTTCCATTTGCATTAGGAAGGGCAACTCTTCTGGAGATTTAACACTTGCTCCTGATATCCAGTCATCCCAATGTTTCACAATGTGGTAGGCATGTCAGGTAAATGACACATCTGGTTTCTTCCTTAGGTCTCTGAACCACCGATGGAAATGTTCAGGTGTTAGCCCCATTCTGACTCTCGCCTTGGTTTTAAACAGTTCATACTTTTACATGTGTTCCTTAGGCATTTCAGCCGCCACCTCTTCTAAGAGTCCACTGAGCTGTGGCCTCAGCTCTACTATGTACTTGTCTGTAGGGATGCTGTACCCAAGGCAGGCCTTTTCGAAGTTTTCTAAGAAGGCCTTGGAATCATTGCCGGTGTCATAAATATAAAGAGAAGGGTAAACACCTTTAAAATCCCTCCTGGCCAGAGGAAAAACCCTTTCACCTGTAAAGGGTTAAAAAGCTAGGATAACCTCGCTGGCACCTGACCAAAATGACCAATGAGGAGACAAAATACTTTCAAAGCTGGAGTGGGGGAGAAACAAAGGTTCTCTCTGTCTGTGTGTTGCTTTTGCCGGGAACAGAAAAGGAATGGAGTCTTAAAACTCAGTAAGTAATCTAGCTAGATATGCGTTAGATTCTGGTTTGTTTAAATGGCTGATAAAATAAGTTGTGCTGAATGGAATGTATATTCCTGTTTTTAAGTTAAGGTTTTGCCTAGAGGGATTCTCTGTGTTTTGAATCTGATTACCCTGTAAGGTATTTACTAGCCTGATTTTACAGAGGTGGTTCTTTTACTTTTTTTTTCAATTAAAATTCTTCTTTTAAGAACCTGATTGCTTTTTCATTGTTCTTAAGATCCAAGGGTTTGGGTTCACCTATGCAAATTGGTGAGGATTTTTATCAAGCCTTCCCCAGGAAAGGGGGTGTAGAGTTTGGGGAGGATTTTGGGGGGAAAGACATTTCCAAGTGGGCTCTGTCCCTGTTATATATTTCTTAGATACTTGGTGGTGGCAGTAATAAAGTCCAAGGGCGAAAGGTAAAATAGTTTGTACCTTGGGGAAGTTTTAACCGAAGCTGGTAAAAATAAGCTTAGAGGGTTTTCATGCAGGTCCCCACATCTGTACCCTAGAGTTCAGAGTGAGGAAGGAACCTTGACATCCTGCCTTGTAGGTGGGGAACTTGCTGGGATGTGACCGGTATCTGGAGAAGGACTGCTATTCTGCTGAGCCTTTGCCTTCTCCATCTCCAGTGCATGCTTCCACTCTTTCTCCTTTGCCTCCATTTCTCTCCTGTGGGCAGCCTCTTTGGCTTTTTCTGCCTTGGATTCTGTCATCTTAGCCTCTCTGTTTTTAATTAATTTTACACCCGAGAGTAAAAAAGAAACCAAAAAACTGGCTTGTAAAATTTTTGTGCTGTAATGTGATACCTGTGTTCTCTGATAGCTATTTTCAGCCTACGGAAAAATCCTTTGTCTCCAGGCAAATAGACAGAAAACCCTCTAGCTGCTCTTAATAAAGAAATAAAGAAAACCTCTTCAGGTCTGTGAAAAACTTGTGAATTTCCCTGCAAGAGGTTAACTACCCTGCCTTGAGGTAGAGAAAACTCAAATCTCTTTGTTATGCTTGCTGTCTCGCCCCCAGGCAGAGACAGAAAAACTCTAATTGCTTTCAGCTTAAAACCTGTTTCCAAGCAGCCCAAAGCAAAAAAATGTCCTTGTAAAATCCTACTGTGCTTCTGCTTCAAAATGATCTAAAAAAAATCTCAAAAGTATCCCAAAAAAATCTCAAAATTATCCCACCACTCTGCCACCATGTCAAGGTTTCTTCCCCACTCTGAACTCTAGGATACAGATGTGGGGACTTGCGTAAAAGACCCCCTAAGCTTATTCTTACCAGATTAGGTTAAATACTTCCTCAAGGTACAAACTTTGCCTTGACCTTGAACCCTATGCTGCTACCACCAAGTGTGTTAAACAAAGAATAGGGAACAGCCCACTTGGAGACGTCTTCCCCCCAAAATATCCCCCCAAGCCTTACACCCTCTTTCCTGGGGAAGGCTTGATAAAAATCCTCACCAATTTGCAAAGGTGAACACAGGCCCAAACCCTTGGATCTTAAGAACAATGAAAAAGCAATCAGGATCTTAAAAGAAGAATTTTAATTAAAGAAAAAGTAAAAGAATCACCTCTGTAAAATCAGGATGGTAAATTACCTTACAGGGTAATCAGTTGCAAAACATAGATAATCTCTCTGGGCAAAACCTCAAGTTACAAAAAGACACAAATACAGGAATATACATTCCATTCAGCAGAGCTTATTTACCAGCCATTTAAACAAAAGGAAATCTAATGCATTTCTGGCTAGATTGCTTACTAACTTTTTACAGGAGTTCTGGAGAGCATTCCTGACTTGGTCCCAGCAAAAGCATCTCACAGACATACAAGCCCTTTGTCCGCCTCCCCCCAGCTTTGAAAGTCTCTTGTCTCCTCATTGGTCATTTTGGTCAGGTGCCAGCGAGGTTATCTTAGCTTCTTAATCCTTTACAGGTGAAGGGGTTTTGCCTCTTGGCCAGGAGGGATTTTATAGTGCAGTATACAGAAAGGTGGTTATCCTTCCCTGTATATTTATGATAGGGAGGTTTAGGTTGGATATTAGGAAAAACTTTTTCACTTGGAGGTGAAGGACTGGAATGGGTTACCTAGGGAGGTGGTGGAATCTCTTTCCTTAGAGGTTTTTAATGTCCAGCTTGACAAAGCCCTGGCTGGGATGATTTAGTTGGAGATTGGTCCTGCTTTGAGCAGAGGGTTGGACCAGATGACCTCCTCAGGTCCCTTCCAACCCTTATATTCTAATATTCTATGATTCTATGATATGATGTCCTCCTCCCATGGGAAGGACAGGATGCCTGTGAATTTCTGCAATCCATTCACAATCTCCAGGCTGAGAAGCCCTGGTTGCAAAGAATGGATTTCAGGATTTCTGAAATACCCACAGTTTGGTACTCTTCTGGGAGCTCTATTAGAATTGGATTCCTACCCAAGGTGATGGGCTTTTTGCATGTGAAAGCACTGCAGGGTCAGGCAATTTAGCTGAAAAGTTAGAACAGTCTGAGTTTCTCAGCCTAATTTGAGGAAACAAGTCAGGATTGGAATGATAAATAAAGCTGAGATTTAGGAGATTGTATGATCATTTTTCACACAAATTTGAAATTTTTGTGAGAATAATTACCTGAGGACATATCCATCATCTAAGGCCTTATCTAAACAAAAAAAGTTGTATTCCTTTAAATATGCCAGTATAAATTAGGGATACAAGCCCCTAGTGTGGACTCAATTATACCAGTATATATGTGCTTACACTGGTATAGATTATTCCCATATGGGAAGGGGAATAAACTATACTGATATAAGATATCTTTAAATTGGTATAATTATATGCACACTGGAGTGTGTGTGTGTGGGGAGGTAACTATTTTAGAAAAAGAAATCACACCCACTACGTAACAAAAATTCTGTGTGGCCCATGCCTAAACTTTGAGTTCAGATCCGTGTCTGTCAGTGAGAGCAGTACAAATTGCCATGATGACAGCTTTACAATTGGACTGGATCTCCACTAGGGCTCCATCAGCCGAGGCTACCCAGAAAAGGCATGAAATCCATGCATCTCCTCCACCTGGGCTGGTTCATCCCAATGTTGCCACTGTGCAATAGACCCACTGGCACAGCAGGTGTTAGTGGGTGGCTTGCTCCACTGAACTCCTACTCCTAACAGATTTACAGGCTCCGTGGGCATAGAAACTGGGTTTCACCTGAGCAAACTGAGCCCTTTGGCTCTTGGAAAGATGTCTTGAGGGCTCATGAAATGCCTTATGGAACTTTGCTTTAAATGTCATAAAATATGGAAATCTGTCCGCAAAAAACAGAACTGTTTAAGAAACAGTTGGAAAGACTATCATTGAAATTTATCCTGGTTGTGTCTAAACATGGAAAAGGACAACAGAAACCAATAGAAACGTAAGAAAAATGTAAAGAGTTGGATAAGCAACAAGCAGAAGGCTTTTTTTAAAGTATAAACAATCTGGTGAGGAGGAAGAAAGGCAGAGCTATAAAAATAAGCCAAAGCAAGAAAAAATAATAAGAGGATTAAAAAAAATACTGAATGTCAAGTTGCAGAGGATTTCTCATCTAGCAATACGAGATTCTTTAAATATAATATTTGAAGGCAGAATCCTAAAAGAATATTTCTCTTTTGAAATATTATTATAAGGAATGGAATGGAGATGGCAGATTGTCTACATAAGTGATGAAGACAACAGAGCTGTAAAACAGACTTTTTCTTAAGGGTTCCTTTGGCCATTCAGAGGACTAGACCATGTTATGGATGGTGTGGACTGTCTTAAGAGGAACTGGGGGAGACCCGTGCCACAGGACACAAAATCCCTACCTGACTCCCTCCGACTCCATATCTGGGAGATGGTGGCACCCTGTGCACTTGGCCAGTTCTTCAGTGATGCATGGGGAGGGAGAAATATAGCCCTGTAGCATACACATCAAGTTTGTGTTGGGAGGTGCTCCCCCCTGGCTGCACCCCAGGCCCTGCTCCCACTCCACCCCTTCCCCCAAGGCCTCACCCTTGCCCCTGCTGTTCCCTGCCTCTTTCCACCCCATTGCATCCCTTCCCCTGAGCGAGCCTGCCCCCCCCCACTCCTCCCTGTCCCCCCCACCGGCACCTCCTGCATGCCATGGAACAGATGATCATGGCAGTTGGAGGCACTGGGGGAAGGGTGGGGCCCTGATAGGGGGGCTGCCGGTGGGTGCTAAGCACCCACCATTATTTTTTCCATGGGTGCTCCAGGCCTGGAGCATCCACAGAGTTGGCACCTATGCCCTATTGTGTTCAGTGATCACTTTTTGCTTAAGGGGCTTCAAGAAGCTCTGTTTTATTCTGTATCCAGTTCCAGTTGCCCCAAATCACAAAAGCTTCAAAGCGCCCTGCCCAAACTCTGTCTGGGAAGCTCAGCCAATAAAGCCACCATTCCCAGTACCACGAGCCCCACCCACTGTCTGCCGCCTCTGCTCTCTCTGTATTTGAGAAGTTTCTTTCAAATAAACAATTACCGTTTTCTTGGATGCAATTCTCTCATGAACATGTTTAAGCACTACCTTTGTTAGTGTGGATGCAAAACAAGAACTGTGCATTCCAAATTTGACTTGTTACAATTTTTGACACCAATCCTGCAAATGTTTATGCATGTTTGTTGCTTTAAGCCTGTGATTTGTCCCAGTGCATTGGAGCTCCCAGTGCTGCATAGTTTGTTAGTCTCTAAGGTGCCACAAGTACTCCTGTTCTTTTTGAGGATACAGACTAACATGGAGTGGTTTTGATTCCAATATCTGATCCTTTGTACCAGTATAATTTGTGGCAGTAGGCCAAATTAGAGAATGGAAAAGTCAGGGGGTTGGGGTTAGGGATGGGTCATTGTAAGAAAATATTTCAAGTCATGAACTCAGTGTATGAACACAACAAGAAATGAAAGAAGATGCTAGGATGCACCAACTCAGGTGTTAAACACCAATGAAAGAAGTGCTGTTATTACTGAGTACAATATGCTTATAATCCCATGTGCAGTCTGAGGCACTTTTTCACACTCTTACTCTGCAGTGGCAGGAATTTAAGGCAACCAGAACAACTCAACCTTTCTTTAAAAAAAAAAGCTACTGTGGGGCAAAGTTTATATTGATGCAAAATCATAGGATTCTCCTGCTTCCCGTGCCTCCCTCCCCATACATATTTGAAGTTACCAAGTGGGCAAGATTTCCCTTTTATTGAATTTGTATGTCAAATTCCCCTCCCTTCATTTCAGTTTCTTTTTTTTTTTAAGAGTTGGGAGGATAGTGGAAAAAAACTAAATGTCCAGTAATATCTGTTATTTTTTTCACAAACGCAGTGTGTTCGCTTTTTGAGAGTGTTTTACCTAATGAGTTGTACTTGTGCAAATACTTCCAAAAATACTTACAATTTTTGAAGCTCAAATGCTCAGAAGTCATCAGCAGAGAGTTTTGAATTCTTTACCTTACCTAGATCTGTGAATTTCAAATGGTGGCTTTTATACACAATATGAAATACACAAATACACAATATGAAATTCACTTTATTGATGGAGAGATGCAAGGGACTCCTGGGGCATGAAATGAGATCAGTCTACACAACCTACAAAGTGTGCGACTGTAACATTCCCTTCTGGTGTTATCTGGACCGGTGATCTGCTAGGTCACTCCAATCCTTGACTCTGGGAGCCAGCCTTACCCTGCTCTGCTATGAGAAACCCCACTCCTGGGCTGTTCACGCACAGTCTCTGGCATGTAAGCTGCTCCCAGCTACTTGCAATCAAATGACACTAGCCAATATCAACCCTAGGAACCCTAGACACAACCGTAGGAACCTTCGTCTTGCAGTGTCCAGTTATACCCACTGGATGCTGCAAGCTTATATGAGTTCATCAATTTAACAGAGAAATTGATGTGTACCAGGCTTGTTATCCCAAGGAAAGTCTCTGACACACTTCAAACCAAATGCACTGCTTCAGGTAGAATAAACAAACACATTTATTAACTATAAAGATAGATTTTAAGTGATTATATGTCAAAGCATAACAAGTCAGATTTAGGCAAATGAAATAAAAGCAAAACACATTCTAAGCTGATCTTAACACTTTCAATGCCCTTACAAACTTTGATGCTTCTCATCTCAGGCTGGCTGGTGGCTCTTCAGCTGGGCTTTCCCCTTTGAGCAGTGCTTCAGTCGGTTGGTGTGGTATCCATAAATGTAGGTGGAAGAGAGAGAGGAAGAGCGTGGCAAACATCTCTTCATTTTATCATGTCCTTTCCTCCCTCTTGGCTTCCCCCACCTATTCTGTCAGGTGAGCATTACTGAGTGTCTCCAAGCAAGGTTGAGCAATTCCCTGGTGTGGCCCTCATGCAAGTGAGTCACTGCATTGTAGTTCCGTTGCTGGACAATGGCTGTTGATGAGTTATTTGACACCCCGTCCAGGCATTGGTTACTTTCCTTGCTGTTGCGTCTGGGGAACTGATATCTGGTTGATTCCCCCAACTTGCAGCATGTTTTAGTGACAACCATACTACACAATTCTCATAACTTCATATGCATTAATGATATACATATATAGATAGAGAAATGACTTTCAGCAGATCATAACCTTTCCCCTGATATCTTACAAGGCATGCTTTATATGTAAGATCATGATTATGTGAAAATGAGGAGTATGGGGGTTACAGCACAGTATAGAATTTCACAGCAACCCACTAGTGTTACTAACCAATACAACACAGACTTTGAATGTCTGCAGTTAACTGCTTATGAGCAATCTGGAGACCAAAAAGTGTTTGCAATAGAACTTTTCAAATAATACAGAATAATACATCAATTTTACAGTTTTACAGTTTGTTCCTAGCCAATTTATGAACGGAAAAAGAGGCGACATTGGTTGAATAAATTATTCATTGCAATTTGCTCACACGGCACTCAGCTCTTTCCTCCCTTTGCTAATGGCAGAGCATCCCAGCAGTGCTGGACGAAGCAGCTTCAGTGGGCTTGTACTTAAGCAACAAGCTGAATTAAGGTCTTGGCTGGCAGCTGCAATGTGCAACTGATAAGGATTGTAGCACAATTGTACTATATTAGAATGAAAATACAGAACATTGGGACTGTAGAGTGTGAAAAGTGGGCAAAAGACAGGAGAGGTTGGAGGTGATGAAGGAGAGAAAGGAATAGATGGGGAGGCTAGCTGAAAAGAGAGATGTTAATAGGAAGAAGGTGAAAAGAAAAGAAAATCACGCTAAGATTTTAGCAAGGTTAGCTAAAGATTAGCTAAGGGATGTGATGGGTAACAAGAAGGGTTTCTAAAGGTATGCAAGCAACAAGAAGAAGATCAGGGAAAGTGTGGGAACCTTACTGAATGGGGGATGCAACCTAGTAACTGACGACGTGGAAAAAGCTGAAGTACTCAATCCTTTTTTTTGCCTTGGTCTTCACAGACAAGGTCAGCTCCCAGACTGCTGCACTGGGCAGCACAGTATGGGGAAGAGGTGAGCAGCCCTCACTGGTGAAAGAAAAGGTTAAGGACTATTTAGAAAAGCTGGATATTCACAAGTCCATGTGGCTAGATCTAATGCATCCGAGGATCCTGAGGCAATTGGTTTATGGGATTGCAGAGCCATTGGCCATTATCTTTCAAAACTCGTGGTGATCAGGGGAGGTCCTGCACAATTGGAAAAAGGCAAATATAGTGCCCATCTTTAAAAAAGGGAAGAAGAAGAATCCGGGGAACTCACCTGGTCCCTGGAAAAATCATGGAGCAGGTCCTCAAGGAATCCATTTTGAAGCACTTGGAGGAGAGGAAGGTGATCAGGAACAGTCAACATGGATTCACTAAGGGCAAGTCATGCCTGACCAAACTGATTGCCTTCTATGATGAGATAACTGACTCTGTGGATATGGAGAAAGCGGTGGATATGACATATCTTGACTTTAGCTAAGTTTTGATGCAGTCTCCCACAGTATTCTTGCCAGCAAGTTAAAAAAGTATGGATAGGATGAATGGACTTTAAGGTGGATAGAAAGTTGGCTAGAACATTGGGCTCAATAATAGTGATCAAAAGCTCCATGTCTAGTTGGTAACCAGTATCAAGCGGAGTGCCCCAGTAGTCTCTCATGGAGCCGGTTTTGTTCAACATCTTCATTAATGATCTGGATGATTGGATGGATTGCACCCTTAGCAAATTTGCGGATGACACTAAGCTCGGGCTGGAGAGGTAGATACGCTGGAGGGTAGGGATAGGGTCCATTGTGACCTAGACAAGTTGGAAAATTGGGCTAAAAGAAATCTGATGAGGTTCAACAAGGACAAGAGCAGAGTCCTGCACATAGGATGGAAGAATCCCATGCACTACTACAGGCTGGGGACCGACTGGCTAAGCGACAATTCTGCAGAAAAGGACCTGGGGATTACAGAGGACAAGAAGCTGGATATGAGTCAAGAGTGTGCCCTTGTTGCCAAGAAGGTTAACGGCATATTAGGCTGCATTAGTCGGAGCATTGCCAGCAGATTGAGGGAAGTGATTATTCCCCTGTATTAGGCACTGGTAAGGCCACATCCGGAGTATTGTGTCCAGTTTTGAGCTCCCCACTACAGAAAGGACATGGACAGATCAGAGAGAGTCCAAAGGAGGCCAATGAAAATGATTAGGGGCTTGGGGCACTAGACTTATGAAGAGAGGTTGAGGGAACTGTGCCTATTTAATCTGCAGAAAAGAGGAGTGAGGGGACATTTGATATCAACCTTCAACTACCTGAAGGGGGGTTCCAAAGAGGATGGAGCGAGGCTATACTCAGTGGTGGCAGATGACAGAACAAGGAGCAATGGTCTCAAGTTACAGTGAGGGAGGTCTAGGTTGGATATTAGGAAACACTATTGCACTAGGCGGGTGGTGAAGCACTGGAATGGGTTACCTAGGGAGGTGGTGGAATCTCCATCCTTAGAGGATTTTAAGGCCAGTCTTGACAAAACCCTGACTGGGATGATTTAGTTGGGGTTGATCCTGCTTTGATCAGGGAGTTGGACTAGATGTCCTCCTGAGGTCTCTTCCAACCCTAATTTTCTATGATTCTATTGAAGGCTTCAATACAAGTAGCAGTAGTTCTGAAGAAATCCTCCAACAAACAGGGACTGGAAGGAATGCTAGTTGGGGTCAGCTGTTAGTACTTATAAATTTGTTTGTAAGTGGGGAGAAGGCACTTTGAAATAAATATTCTTATTGTTGTTCCTCTCCTCCCTCCTCCTTCCTTCCTTCTGTTTCTTACACTCATTTTGTGTGCCTTGTTTTAAATTAGATTGTAAACCCTCTAAGGCAGGGCCCATGCCTTTCTCCCTGTTTGTACAGCACCTAGCACAAGGCCCCTCATCTTGATTCGGGCCTTTGGGTACTACTGCAAAAAAATGCAAGAAAACAACAATTATGAACACAATAATCTGTGCCACATTTTAGGACTCCCTGGCGATCTACCAGGTAGGAAACCCAAGCTCCAGTTGAGCGTGGTTCAGGGTGAACTGTTCATAACGTTCTAAGAGAACTGCTCAGCTTTGGATGCTAAAAATAATTCCTGGTGGTGAGGACAGTTGGAGGAGCTTGCTTGGAGAAGAAAGGTAATTTGAGCATTTGTGATTGTGGGTTTCCTGGAGAAGGAAGATTTTATTGTTGTTGTTGTTGTTGTTTTGCTTTTTATATTAAAAATGCTTATGCTCAAATAAATTTGTTAGTCTCTAAGGTGCCACAAGTACTCCTTTTCTTTTTGCGAATACAGACTAACACGGCTGCTACTCTGAAACCTGGCATTATCCCTATATCATGAAAATATACTATTGATTCTTAAGATTTTGACAACTATCTATACACATATATGGATATTTCTACACACAACTATTTTTCTTATCTACATTGTTATTAACATTGTTGTCTACCACATTTATATGCTTCACAGCAAGACTCCAAGATTCTGCAAGATCAGAAAATAAGTTCCCTTAAGAATGTCCTTCTCCCATTTCCCTGGGAAGATCACACTAACACAGAACTTTTTTCTTTTTGTGCCTGGTGCACACTTGAGTATTAAAAAAAAATTAAAATACAGTTCCCTGATTCCCTGTTACTTTGAGCTTAACTGCATGCCTTGGGGCAACACATTTATACACCCTCCAAATTACAGGATGCTGTGGGTCTAATTTTGTTTGTTGACATACATTTCACCAGCAACATCGTGTTTATAAAAGAAATCCTCTTAATCCTCTTCCCCATATCTGCTGCCTGCATTTGGCTAGAGGGAATAGGATAAGAGAGCTCTCCCTATGACAAAGGAAATCTTGCCATCTCCAGTGCCCAAATGGTGCTCTGGGAGAAAAAAAACATTCCTATCAAAACATTAGACCAAAAATCAATCAATCAATCAATCAATCAATCAATCAATCAATCAATCAATCAACCATTTCTCTAAAGGCTGGATGCTCAGAGGTGTTGACACCTCTTCAAATGTGCTGAGTACCCTAAAGTTCCACTGAAGATAATCATAAAATCATAGAAGATTATGATGGAAGAGACCTCAGAAGGTCATCTAGTCCAACCCCATGCTCAAAGCAGGACCAACACCAACTAAATCATCCCAGCCAGGGCTTTGTCAAGCCAGGCCTTAAAAACCTCTAAGGATGAAGATTCCACCACCTCCCTAGGTAACCCATTCCACTGCTTCACCACCCTCCTAGTGCAATAGTGTTTCCTAATATCCAACCTAGACCTCCGCCCACTGACACTTGAGACCATTGCTTCTTGTTCAGTCCTCTGCCACCACTCAGAACAGCCTCGCTCCATCCTTTTTGGAAGCCCGCTTCAGGTAGTTGAAGGCTGCTATCAAATCCCCCCTCACTCTTCTCTTCTGCAAACTAAACGAGCCCAGTTCCCTCAGCTTCTCCTTGTAAGTCATGTGCCCCAGTCCACTGACCATTTCCATTGCCCTCCGCTGGACTCTCTCCAATTTGTCCACATCCTTTCTGTAGTGGGGGGGCCAAAACTGGACACAATACTCCAGATGTAGCCTCACCAGTGCTGAATAGAAGGGAATAATCACTTTCCTCAATCTGCTGGCAATGCTCCTACTAATGCAGCCCGATATGCCATTAGCCGTCTTGGCAACAAGGGCACACTGCTGACTCATTTCCAGCTTCTCTCCACTATAATCCCCAGGTCCTTTTCTGCAGAACTTTTGCTTAACCAGTCAGTTCCCAGCCTGTACCAGTGAATGGAATTCTTCCATCCTAAGTGCAGGACTCTGCACTTGTCCTTATTCAACCTCATCAGATTTCTTTTAGCCCAATTCTTCAATTTGTCTAGGTCACACTGGACCCTACCCTCCAGCATATCTATCCTTTGTCACAGGCTTAGTGTCATCTGCGAACTTGCTGAGGATGCAATCCATCCCATCATCCAGATCATTAATAAAGATGTCGAACAAAACCGGCCCCAGGACCAACCCCTGGGGCACTCCACTTGATATCGGCGGCCAACTAGACATTGATCCATTGATCACTCCCCTTGAACGAGAATCTAACCAGCTTTCTATCCACCTTATAGTCCATTCATCCAATCCAAATGTTTTTAACTTGTTGGCAACAATACTGTGGGAGACCATATCGAAAGATTTACTAAAGCCAAGATTTATCACGTCCACCATTTCCACAGAGCCAGTTATTTCATCATAGAAGGCAATCAGGTTGGTCAGGCATGACTTGCCCTAGGTGAATCCATGTTGACTGTTTTGTTCACCTTCCTCTCCTCCAAGTGCTTCAATAATGGAAGTTGAAGCTGTACATCACCTCACAGGATTGGACCCTGAGCTCCTGAATATTATTCACATCAGTTTGTTGCCATGAATTTTAATATACTCTCCTCATCAGATATCATAAGTCAGAACATAATTAATACATTGATACTAACCAGTGTGATGTTAATGATACCCATTAGCAGCTCTTCAAGTCAAATCAAATCATGCAATTCCTGTCAGCATTTCTTAGTATATAGGCCTGTTTGTTAGTACAATCGGAACAGATAAGAGCAGTTAAAGTGTTACTTGAGAGCACACTTTAAGATTGCCTCAACCCCTATCTCAAGACAAACGCAAGCAACCAGCTGGAAGGGGCAAAGGAGATTGGGGAGAAGGTATAAAACACTAAAAGGCCGAAGAAATGTCTGCCCCAGACCGCAGCACAACCTCACTCCTTTCCCCTCCCATGGGGTACGAAAGAGGTGGGACGAAGACCCCAGACCCAAAATGGAACATGACCCTAAGTTGTAAGGCATGGGACTGTAGGCATGCATTGCAGGTATATTTGGGCCTGCTAAGAAGGAGGAGGGGGGAATGGGAAACAAGAATAGGAAATAAGGAATAGGGAGGGAATAGGGAAAAGGGACACAAGCAAGGCTTTATGGTGTTAGAGCTGGGAAGGGGGACACGGGGTAAAGGCTCTGTGGTGTCAGAGCTGGGAATGGAACACTGGAAACAGACTCTGCTGGTGTGTAGAACTATGAATATGTTTGTTTTGAACTAACCCCAATAAACACTGCCTGCACTTTGGGCTTCTGCTTTCTGTCTGCGTGACAAGAACCAGGACGGTCAAAGCACTCTGACATCTTGATGCCCTGACTCGGATGCGTCACGCTGGTCAGGTAAGTAGCAGCCAGGAAAGTCCCCCTCCCCAACAGTCCACACAGCTGCTTGGAGGGGGTATAGTGGGCTCTCAAGATCGTAGTTGTGGGTCCTTGCAAGTTGGGGTAACAGTCTTTTTGAATACGTGCATACAGAAGAATCAGGGCCTATTCCAGGTACAGGGGTCAACCTGGGATGAGATTAAAAAGGAAACGGGGACAATGTTATGGGATCCAGAGGGATGGGGACTGGCTGAAGAGTCCACCCTCCTTAGTAAATGGGTAGCAGAAAGAGGTCTGTGCCCATGGGGACAGGATGCCTTCCAAGTAAAGGAGGCACTTACGTCCATTTTTAAGATGTTAGAAGTAAAGACAGCATTATGGGAGACTGCCAGTAATCTTTCAAGTTTGGTGAAACGCAAGCAAAGGTAACTAGAGGATTGTAAATTAGAGTTAGTGGTGGCTAAAGATAATTTGGCAAAACAGGGTTTGGAGTCAGAAACAGAGTTAACAGACCATATTAAGAGATGGGAGCTGCAACTTGGTCCTAGGGGAGTGAAAAAAAAGTTTCAAAGTGGAAAAGTGGAGAGTAAGGGGGTTAACACATGGAGTTGCTTGGAAGCAGTTAACTGCAAGGGAGAAGGGCACGCCTGTAATTCACTTGGGGTGCAAACAAAAGCAACAGACACTGGGGGAACAAATTTAGGGTTTGCAAGAGCGGGTCACAACCTCCACTCTTCTCTCAGAACCAGGATAAAAACCTGGGGGTAAGGGTTCCCACTGTTTAAACCTAGGGAGCCCTACCCTTTTCTCAGCCCTACCCTTTTCTATATCCTTTTTTCTTTCTTCTTCTTCTTCTCCTTCTTCTCAGTTTGCTGAATTTACTGCTGTTAGCCTGTACTTTAAACTAACTTCATAGGGTTAATTGGTTGCTTTCCACCGCACCCCCCTCTCTCACAGTTTTTGTTTTTCTAAAGTTTTAATGGGGAGTACTTTAGCTACTTATGTGAAATGTGGGGGGTTTTGGACAAAGTATGACAAGGGTCTGCTGTATTCCGTTGACATTTTTGGAGTAAAAGACCCAAGGGTGACCATGGAAACAAATGTTTTACTGCCTTTTTAAGCAATCCCAAGGTAAAGGAAGAACAGGGTAAGGCAGCTGTGTTGCAGGAATTGTACTTAGTGGCTAAGTCATTACAGGTAAAAAGTACCACTTTAAAGAACTGAATCCAGAAGTAAGTGATTTAAAGTGAGTGAGAAGTTACAAGTAGCTTTTGCAAAAATTAAGTTTGGAGGGAAATAAACAGTTGGGAGTTGTGGAAATTTTAAAAAGTAATGGTTGTGAAGATATTAAAGAGTAACAATTGAGGTGTTAAAAAAGGGGAATTCGTGTTTTGATAATAAAACCCAGTTATGTAAATGTAATTATATGTGCAACTCGGTACCGTCATATTGGGTGGAACCCTGGTAGTTAAACAAATTACACAAGAGGGTCAGGTGGCTACTACCACCACTATGTTATTGTCCCCAAGAGCTTTTACAGCTATTCTGAGGGAAATGGGCCCTTTTCCCACAGGAATGGTTTGTAAATACGATTTAATCAAAATCACTAAAGAAATGTGAGCGGTTTGTATTGGAACTTAATTTGACTGTCTCCGATTGTACAAGATGGGAATGTAATTTGGGTAAAGTTGTGTAAAAATAATGAAAGCAGTGCAAGGGGTGTTGGGAAAAAGAGAATTTTTGCGTGCAAATCTTTTTGTGTAGTTATGTAATGTCTTAAGGACGTAATACCAACACTCATGGTTTGTAAAATCCTATTTGTAGGTTTAAGATCAATTAGTTTTGTTTTGTTTTTTAAATAAAAAGAACAATGCCATTAAAACTCCATCTGAAACTCTCATTCAAAGTTGCAACACTGATAGACCCTTGTGCCAGACACGGGCAGCTAGTGTGATGTGGCTTTGGTATTTAGTATGTAACCCTTTGGGTACTTCCATGTTTTTATAAAGTTTAATATCTTTTTAAATAAGGACTAGAGAATGTGGCCCTGGCTGGGGCAGCAAGAACTGGGAGAACGGGGAGAGATTCTGGATCCTTTTTTGGTAATAAATAGCAGAAGGGGAACAAAAAGTTAGAAGACAGTATACCTCTGAAGCAAAGCAGGAGTGGAATGTACAAAAGAAGCAATGTCAGAAACACTGAGCCTTGGCTCTGAGTAATCAAACTGTCACAATCAAACTGTCACAATGGATAAATGCTAGTGAGTAATCCTGTAACAATGTAGAATGTGTATGATTTTGGGGAATTTTTTAAGGAAGCTAAAAATGGTAATTGAAAGCAAATCTCATGTCAAAAGGTCTCATGGTAACACTGTCTCGCAGCTATTACCTGTGAATAACCATAAAGCTTGGCACAGCAGAAAAACCAATACAAACCTGATCTGTTGTACAAGAGCGGAAACTGAAGTACACCACCTCATTAATTTCATGAATGAATAGTGGGATAATTCACTAGCCTGCCCCTACAACAAAACAAGGACAGTATGGGGGGTAATTCTTCTGTTTTTCTTGCAGTCAACAAGGAGATTTGTAAAACGAAGGGGTATTTTTAAGCAATAATCTGTCCCCACCAATGGGCTTGGAAATGTTTCTTTTGTTTTTCATACACAGTATAGGCAAACTGGCACCAGTGAAAGAACAAGAACACTATGGGTCTACTGTCATGACATACATTGTGTTATGTTTTGTGTTGTTTGTCTTGTTATTATCGTTATTTTGGTGGATATTGTACAAGGAGGGTTAACACATATAGTAGAAAGGTCAGTGCATGATATGACCTGCCTGGAGAGCATGGTCTACCCAAGGGGGAGATATCAAGTGATGTACTGGATTCCAGGAGAACACCATCTATTCCCAGCTCCTAAATGCAGGGACCCCTTACCTAGTCCTTGACCGATTGAGATCCAGCCTGCTGCTGTTAGAAATGGAGAATGAAGGGCAGGAATGAGTTCATTGCATGCAAATAAAAAGGCATGGAATGGGAATTATGAAGGAGGATGGATAAATTATGTTGCATGCATTTTACATGTAGACCCACAAAGAAAAAACAAGGATGCCCTGGCCTGGAATGGAACAATCATTGCTGTTCATCACAATTGTTGCTGCTGTAAATCCTACCCAGATCCTGCATGTGAAGTGGCAAAGAGAAGAAACACGTGGACCATCTCACCCCAAATTGTGATAATAAAGCAGATGAAGACTTTAAGGATCTACCTGTAGGAAATTGTACCTCTGATCCCTGCATGGGAATTTGGCAGTGTTGGTATGTGGTGAACAGATTGGAAGGGAGGGTCCCAACCCAGTGGATATTATTAAATTTATCAGGAAATATTGCATGATATTCCCTAGGCTATGCCATGATCAATGACAGTGGGAAACACAGTCTTCCAGACATGTTGTTTGTCACAAAGGGACCAAAAATATAACCTTCTGGCCTCCTGGGGTATTTGGGTTACAAGGTCCCACAATTAGGGTGTGATGTTACCATGAGTAATCATAATAGTACCTCCACAAAGGAAAATTCCTGGGAGTACAGTTGTTATGTACATATCACGTTGGGCATAAAGTCTCCCTTGGGATGCTGGGTATATGACAATTTAACTGCTTTTCAGAATGTAACCCTACAGGTAATACAGATGCCAAGCTGGAAGGATCCTGATTTAAGCTGGTCGCAGCCTGGAGCCGGAAATACTTACTGACAGGCAAATATGTGGGATCCACTGTGGGAGCAGGTGCAACCAGTGCTTTTCAATGTGTCCTTTCAATCCATTACATGGGTAGTACACCCCAACCGCAGAACATACATAGATGGGTTGAAGCAACAATTTAATTGGTGGGTCAGGGGACGCACATGGAATCATCACTCGTAAAGTGATTTGTGGGCAGTAGGAACCACAGAGATAGGTATATGAACTCTGGGGGACAACTGGATAACCAAGCAATTGATAAGCCAAAATGTGAAATTGCAGCAGCAAATCTATGAGCTACTGGCACTGCAACTGTCTGCAATCACAACAGGATGGGAAAGGGCAGCAGAGATGAACCTGCGGTTAACTCAATAGATAGGGAACCTCGTGATGTGGGTGGAGGATGGCTTTTGAAGGCTAATCTGGGGGGAGTTGTGTGTGGGAATACAAAATGCTCAACTAGGGGGCTAGCACCTGCGTAATAGTTACCGTGGTATCTTGGAATGGGACGGCAATTAAGGTGGTCCCCATGAGCACTATGGAAATCATGAGAAAGGGTGACCTGCCTGGAGAGCATGGTCTACCAAAGGGGGAGATATCTAGTTCACTGGGAACCACTGGGGGTTAGATGGGGAGGATGGCATAGTGTAAATTAGACAATAATTCAGTTAAGTAATTGTCCAGAGAAAATATTTGGCTGTGCCCCTTCCTGATGGCCATGGAGGGGCAGAACCAATGGCCTGTTGTCAGGAGTGGACAATTGTGTGTAATATATATGGGATATGTAGTGTTCTGCTTGGAGTGTACACAATTCTGTAATGTAACACTTGGGAGTAAAAGTGGATCAGCATCTGGCACAATTACACACATTTGCATGCTGCTGTCAGGACTTTGGTGCACAAATGGATCTGTGGAATTCATTGTTATGAACAATCGAACGAGTGCATACTATACAATTCCATACCAAGTGGTTGAGCTGGTTTGGACAATACCCCATTTTTCTGTGACTATCCAGTGGACTTATGATATGGACAAGAGCACATGAACACCACAGGGGCAGCTCGCTGCAACTGCCAACAACTGGACACATTTAAAATATATTCTCCAGAATGGTGTTAAAAGGATTTTAATGCTGTCAAGGGAGGAGAAGCAGTGTTTCTGGTGGTGGCCAGGATGTTGGAATGGTCAGGGATCCCGATGTTACTGTGGGTTATTATGGCTATGTATACTGCAGTGGTTAAGGGGGGCACGTACCCACAAGATAAAACCACTGATTGCATCATATGAGTAATGTAATAGCCCCTCCACCGAAGTGTGACAGATAACCTGGGCCCAACCTTCTTAGGTCCACCATTATGCGGAGTCTGACACACTAATTGGAATATATATGCAATATGTTCATACGAGGGAAGGTGCAGAGCACTATACTGTACAGGGGGCAGTGGGGCAAATGGAAGATCGACACATTCCATCTTGATACCTGGCCCATTCAGGAAATGTGCAGCCATATGCCCTATGCTTTTCCCAGGACACCGGGCAGGAGGATCCTAGAAGAAAAGAAAAAAAGGGATGGAGTGTTAGTATATAGGACTGTTTGTTAGTATAATAGGAATAGATAAGAGCAGTTAAAGTGTTACTTGAGAGCACTCTTTAAGATTGCCTCAACTCCTATCTCAAGGCAAAGTCAAGCAACCAGTTGGGAGGGGCAAAGGGGATTGGGGAGAATGTATAAAACACGAAAAGACCAAAGAAATGCCTGTCCCTGATTGCAGCACAATCCCTTCCATGGGGTACAAAAGAGGGGGATGAAGACCCCAGACTCAAAATGGACCATGACCCTAAGTAGTAGTAAGGGGTGGGACTATGGGTGTGCATTGGTATATGCGGGCCTACTAAGAAGGAGGGGGCGGGGGGAATAAGGAATGGGAAATGAGAATGGAGACAGGGAGGGAATAGGGATTGGGGAATAGGGGATACAGGCAAGGCTCTGTGGCATCAGAGCCGGGAAGGGGGACATGGGGTAAATGCTCTGCAGTGTCAGAGCTGGGAATGGAACACTGGGAAACAGACTGCTGGTGTGTAGAGCTATGCATATGCTGGTTTGGAACTAACCCCCAATAAACATCATATTGCCTGCACTTTGGACTTCTGGTCTTCTGCTTTCTGTCTGCATGACAAGAACCGGGGAGGGGGTGAAGGGAAAGTCCTTTAATAATATCCTATACATTTGCAGCTTTGTAAATGCAATCAAGGTTTCACCCAATTTCTGTGAAACGATTCAATAAAGATTAGGTGAGTATTTCAACAACATAGCAGGGAAAAAGGCAAAAGGAAAGTGGAGCTCCCCAGCCTGCTCAGCTTGGCATGGCTTTTTTTCATTTCTAAAGGGGAACAGAGAGAAAGGAGTGTTGCATTAAAATTATTGGATTTTTTTTAAAAGTCAGGGAATTTAAATAAAAACTGGATAAATAAAAAGTTGTGTCTCATCCTGCAGAAGGAGAGGGCAGTGACAAGGAATCTTCCCCCTCGTACCACTGCTCAAAGGCCAGCTCCAATCCAAGAGGGAGAGTACAAGCATTACATTAGGCTAGTGCCACCAATGACACTAGAGCCCAGTCTACAATAGAAGTTGCACCAGTCTAACTAGAAGCATGATATTAAACTAGTGCAGCTTTGTGTATGGACACTTACATTTAATTGACCAGGGTGTAGCTTGCAGCTGTAGAATAAAAAGGTGAAAGCTAAACTGATGTAGGCCATACTCAAACCAATGTCAGAGCATCCACACACAAAGGTACACAGGTTTTACTAAATGGGTTTAACACCTGTCATCGCACCTTTTGTGAACCTTCTGTGCATAGATAAGAGTTAGTCTTCTCAAAAGGTGTGAGATGGGGTGAAATGAAGGTGGAGCGTTAGGCTTTCATCCCCCTTCTAGACTTTGGGCTGAACTGGGGAGTTTAGCTGAAGCTTCCCTATGTTGATTGTTATTTGGATCTCAGTTCTGGTTCTGTTCAATTATAGGGCCTGATCTTCTGGTGTAAATGGGTGAAACACAACTGCAGTTGATGGAACTATTTATACTAGCAGAGAGTTTGGGCCGAAGACTGATATTACCTCTTCCAAAATTCTGTGTCATATAGATCTAGGGTTCTGGTTTGAGCCAATTCAGAAAAATGTTATGAAAGTATAGGCTGGACCAAAGCATGTGAGTGTCTGTTCTCTAAAGATAGGGCTAAATCCTGACTCTCTACAGGGAAAGGGCATATGTTGCAAAGGGAGCTGTTATTGTGTGTTTGCGTTTTGAATAGCAACAATTAAACAAAGTGACAGTTTATTTAAATGTTTTAATTTAAATTTTAAAAGACAGAGGGAGAGAGATGCTATCACTCTAGGCCAGGGATGGCCAACCTGAGCCTGAGAAGGAGCAAGAATTTACCAATGTACACTGCCAAAGAGCCACAGTAATACATCAGCTCCCCCACATTCCCAGCGCCTCCCACTCACCAGCAGCCACACCAATCAGCACCTCCCCCTCCCTCCCTTCCTCTCTCCCTCCCTGCACCTCCCCATCAGCTGTTTCGTGGCATGCAGGAGGCTCTTGGTGGGGTGGGGGGAGGAACGAAGGCACAACTAGCTCGGGGAGGGGGGCGGGAAGGGGTGGAGTGGGGGCAGGGCCTCTGGCAGAGCCAGGGGTTGAGCAGTGAGCACGTCCCGGCACCTGGGAAAGTTGGCACCTGTAGCTCCAGCCCCGGAGTCGGTGCCTATACAAGGAGCCGCATATTAACTTCTGAAGAGCCGCATGTGGCTCCGGAGCCACAGGTTGGCCACCCCTGCTCTAGGCACTTATTTAAATACTATCCATTCAGGAAATATTACCAAGCGACATAGACAGCAACAAATTATGCTTCAACCTACCCCCCAAAAATCCATCTTTTCCTTCTCTGATTTCTCTCCAAAGGCCCAACCAAATGGATGGTCTAAAAGGTGATCTTTTTTCATTGGGTTCACTAGAGTTGGATTTGCATTTCCCAAAGTTCTCCATATTATTATTACTGTAGTATCTAGGAGCCGTCATCATGGATCAGGAACCCACTGTGGTGGGTATTGTACAAACACAGAACAAAAATGTCCCTGTCCCATGGGGTTGCTTCTTACCTTCCTCCTCCTTTTTATGTTTAGGGGGATGTCTGTCTTCTGACATGATAATACATTATGCTCAAGTAGCCTCCATGATGAGCTGAAGGATTCTAATGGTCTCACTTTGATGTTAGTCTTTTTGATTGTATTTCTCCATTTTTTTTTTACAAAAATTCCCCTTTCTAAAGTTTAACATCAAAGGGCTAGTTTTTGGTCCAATCTCTCCCACCAAAATATTGAACTTAATTATAAATTGTGGTCACATTGCTTAGTGGCTCAGTACAGGTACTTCTTGGACCAACTCCTGTGTCTCTCCTTTGTATGCTTGGAAACCAGCTTTTCGGAGAAGAAAGCACTGAAGGTATATAGAAATTGCTCTAAACTTTGTCCTGATGTGTGACAGACATTATGCAGGTAGTCCAAGTTATCCATGATTACTGCTTTATTAGATTTAGTTGCTTATTTGATCCCTCTCACTAATGCACATTAAATATCATTTTCCTGTAGTATAACTCTACTCGTATATTTCTATTCTTATAATTTGAGATTAGTATCCATAGAGATCTATTGAATGGGCCTCTCCTTTGTTTTCTGAGATTCTAGGGAATTTAGGCATAATGCTATTCCCCAGTTTTCAAGATCTAATCTGCCCATTATAAACAGTTTAAATACCCAGGCATTACAGCATCCCATTGTCCTTCTTATTTACTTTATACGCTGTGTAGGGAGCCAGGGTGGCTTCCCTCTGAACCAGAGGGGAAAAACTCACCCTCTCAGCCTGAGTGGTTGGGCCAGACCAAGCTTATTCCAATCCCCGGAAGGGGAGAGGTGGAACAGGAAGTACAAAGGGCGGGGCTCTTTACGCAGTGAGAGCAGCACCAGGGAGGGAGATAGACACAGGCTGCTGGCTGTTCCTTCTGGACCCTGCTGCTGACCCAGGAGAAACCTGACCTGGAGGAAGGATTGAGGTGACCAGAACTGCCAGCTGCTGAGTACCCAGAGGACCTGGAGGGGCCAGGCTGTAACCCGGGCCAGCGTGAGCCTGACACAGAGGGGGAGCTGGCGCTGGCGCTGAAGCTGCTAGCAGCTGAATACTCGGATGAGCTGGAGAGGCCCACTTGAGAGACCGGGTAGGAAGTAGCCCAGGGGCAGAACTGCACTATTTGGTCAGCGTGGGGCGGATGGTTCCCCGCTGACCCAACGGCGGGACCCTCTCCTCCCACCACTGTCAGAGCCCTGGGCTGGAACGCAGTGGAGTTGGGTGGGCCTGCGTTCCCCTAACCCAGCCAACCCACCTTGGGTAGCAGAATCCCGAATGCCACTGACTCTGGCGGGCGCTCCCCTGCCTGAGGGGCGCGCTGCGGCCTCTGGCGGGCGCTCCCCTGCCTGAGGGGCGCGCTGCGGCCTCTGGCGGGCGCTCCCCTGCCTGAGGGGCGCGCTGCGGCCTCTGGCGGGCACACCTTCTCCGCTAATTCCCCAGTGACCGAAAGGTGTGACTAAGGGCCGCCAGTGGGACAGTAGCTCTCCATCACCCCCTAGAGGCTCGGTGGACCGATTGAAACCTGTCACACTCTGATATTACAATATCCCATTACAGAATTCCAATGAAAGCCATTCTACCATGTTTCACTTGATGTCAGAATCGACTTCCACCTCCAGGTATTCTAGCTCACATTTTTGTTTTGTTTTTGTTTTTGCTTTTAAGCCTCTTGCGTTGGTATATTTTTTTATTTTTGATTTTGCCTATTTTTAGTTATCTCCTTTATCTGCTACCTGTCACTCTACTGAAATGTAACTCTGAGATCTCAACCTATCTCGCTTCTAATTTCTGCCTTTGCTTTTTTGCTGACTATAGAGTTACTTTTGTAGTACTGATAGTCCTTGCAGATGTCTTTGTCTGACCTGAGTGCTCCTCAGCACCTGTTGGCTTTTGCCCAGTTAGGCTCTTATTAAACTCATTTATTTCTCTAACTCTTTATTATTGTTGCTCTAAACTAACCTCTTAAAGAAAATAAAGTGATAAATAAAATGTTCTCTCCAGCTGTTTTTATGACTAGGAGTTCACAACAAGGGGAGTAGAAACTGTATAGAGATTATAGCAAAGGTCTGTTAATCAGAACTCCTGGATATTATTCACTTAACAGCTCTATGACTCAGTTTACTCATCGATGAAATGGATATAACATCAATTATCCTACTGTATCTCATAGGATAATGATAGGAAATTTAATGTTAAACTACATTCCTGATTTCTTTGATCCTCACACACACTTACCCCCTGCCTCATATCTACCAACCACAGAAAAAATTAAGCCCAACATCAACATGTGAAATTTTATAAACTGCTTGCTCCACATGCAATCTCCAAAAAATAAAATAAAGGAGATAGGTAGACAGGCAGATTTCCTCTTCTAAAAACAAACTACCCCTTACGGAACTAATTTTATCTTCTGGCATTAGTAAAAATACTGAATATACTTTAAAAATTGAATTTTAGGACAGCAATCATTGGAATGAATACTCTTAGTGAGATTAAGACCTCAATACTGTGGAGCTCAGAGCAGGAACTGTGCTTTTAATGAAATTTTATTTGACATTTTTTTATTGTAAATTTTTTACTAGTCTGTGGTAGTATCATTATTAATAGATGTATCATCCCTTTAATTTTTGCTAAGAAGCATAAATATAGTACATCTTAAACATTTTGCAGTTTACCCTAGGTACAAACTGATCCTCCCCTTCCCTTGGTACACAATATTTCTCATTTATTAGCAGCTTTAGAGACTCCCTCCCCAAAATTCTGTATTTTGTAGATATTTTAAAAAGAGAACAAAAATAAAAAACAAACAAAAAACACCACAGACAGGAAAACAGAAACCAGTAATGGGTTCAATTGTATAACATCATCAGAATCTGAAGCCAAGAACTTCCAGAAATACAGATCTGAAGTTGTTCTTTCAAAAAAAAATTAAAAATTACTAACAACTTTGAATTTGTGGATTATATTTACCATGACATTAATAATTTAGAATCCCTGGCATCCCTCATGAAAGAGAGAGGGCTGCTTTTAATCTTGTTTAAAATCCTCCCTTACTGTATTATCAGCCTAATCTGAACACGCGATGCCTGGTATCTGTCTGCAGGGCTAATTGGGCGAAAATGTGGCAAGACCTAAGTTTTCAGCACATACCATCTAGGTCCCAGAGTCCTAAATGCTTTAAAGTCTTTCAACAGTTTTGTTCTTTTCTATTACTTAAGACTTTGATAGGTTTCAGAGTAGCAGCCGTGTTAGTCTGTATTCGCAAAAGAAAAGGAGTACTTGTGGCACCTTAGAGACTAACAAATTTATTAGAGCATAAGCTTTCGTGAGCTACAGCTCACTTCATCGGATGCATTTGGTGGAAAATGTTTTCTTCTTAAGACTTTGATGTATCTAGCTGCCAGCAGAGGGAGAAAATGCAATATGAAGTTTAGAAATGTAATGCAACATACCATCTCTTATCCTCGCTGCTGAAATAAATATGATGTGGCTTCAACCATTTTTTTTTTCTAGGACAGGGTGCAGTCATTGTCAATCTCCTAACCTACAAAGCCATCTGATTCCCTTTCCCTTTCCCTTTCCCTTTCCTCCTGTGCAGGTGGAATCTTTATGGGGTGAATAAAGACTGGAAGAGTTATGCAGAGGGTTTTATTATAAAGCCAGAAATCATTTGGTTGACATTAATGGGAAAGTCTGTCTTTTGGAGAGGTCCACATCTCTGAACGCTATTTCCTGCTCTCAAGGTTCTCTAATGCAATGAACCTAAATATATGAACTCTCCAGAATCTAACATCAGACTTTGGTTTGGACCTTCAGCTCACTTGCACCAGCCTGACAGGAGAGATGGGAATTACTTTACTTCTCTCATGCTTCAGAAACATGTGTATATGAGATGAGTTGCCTAAGGGCTACATTCTTTTTAAATATTAGTGCTAAGTGTTTGAGATAGAGGTGCTCCTGTTTTATTTAACAGTATTTGTGCCATTCAGCTTTGAAATGTATTGTTTTAATCAGACGTCACTGTGTTTTTCCTTAAATTCCAAAGGACTTTTAAAAAAAGACAAATGATACATTGTTTAAATACAATATCTTGCTATTCTCGCTCCTCAGGAGAAGGAAACTTGCCTGTTGTAGCAGCAACAGGAGGCAATTACCTCTTGCACCCTAGCCAGTCACAGCTTCCTAGCTACAGTGCTGGGGAAGCATGAATGGCTGGGTCAAACATGAGTAATCCTAATTAGACCTGACACACCAGCAAAAGACTGGGCAGAGAGGGAGGTACTGATCCTCACAATCTGTCCAAATGTAACAACACAAGGCTGGGGAGGGAAGCAGTTGAGACTGACTAGTTTAATGCTCTTCTGGGTAGGAACATCATCAACCTCTGCGGGCTTCATTAGGACATGACTATCTGCTCTGCGGCAGGGGAAGCATGTGCAGCTATGCTTCCTCAGGACTAGAATTCCAGAGTTACAATTCATCCTCTTTCCCCTTTGCTCCTGGGAAAGTAATCTGCTCCTAGCTGGACTGCTTGGTAATAGTGACCATAATATCATTACATTTAACATACCGGTGGTGGGAAAAACACCAAAGCTGCCCACCATGGTAACATTTAATATCCGAAATGGGAACTACAAACAAATAAAGAAATTTCTTAAAAAGAAATTAAAAGGCACAGTGCCAAAAGTGAAATCCCTGCAAACTGCATGGAAACTTTTTAAAGACAACATAATAGAGGTTCAACTTAAATATTCACCCAAATTAAAAAACATAGTAAGAGAACCAAAAAAGTGCCACCATGGCTAAACAAAGTAAAAGAAGCAGTGAGAAGCTAAAAGGCATCTTTTAAAAAGTGGAAGTTACATCCTAGTGAGGAAAATAGAAAGAAGCATAAGCTCTGGCAAGTGAAGTGTTAAAATATAATTTGGTAGGCCAAAAAAGAATTTGAAGAATAGCTGGCCAAAGTAGTAACAGCTACTTAAAAAGTAACAGCATAAATAAATAAACACATCAGAAGCAGGAAGTCTGCTAAACAACTAGTGGGGCCAATGGATGATTGAGGTGCTAAAGGAGCACTCAAGGACGATAAGGCCATTGCGGAGAAACTAAATGAATTCTTTGTATCTGTCTTCATGGTTGAGGATGTGAGGGAGATTCCCAGACCTGAGCCTTTTTTTTTTTTTTTTTTTTTTTTTAGCTGACAAATCTGAGGGACTGTCCCAGATTGAGATGTCATTAGAGGAGGTTTTGGAACAAACTGATAAATTAAACAGTAATAAGTCATCAGGACCAGATGGTATTTACCCAAGAGTTCTGAAGGAACTCAAATGTGAAATTGCAGAAATACTAACTCTAGTTTGTTACCTATCATTTAAATCTGCTTCTGTACCAAATGACTGGAGGATAGCTAATGTAAGCCCAATTCTTTAAAAGGGCTCCAGAAGTGATCCTGGCAATTACAGGCCAGTAAGCCTGACTTCAGTGCCAGGCAAATTGGTTGAAACTATAGTAAAGGACAGTATTATCAGACACATAGATGAACATGATTTGTTGGGGAGGAGTCAACATGGTTTTTGTAAAGGGAAATCATGCCTTACCAATCTACTAATCCTGAGAGTCTCTGGATTAACTTTAGAACTGTGAGCAACAAGGGTGATGTCATCCTGGGAGTCTGCTATGGACCACCGGACCAGGGGGATGAGGTGGACGAGACTTTCTTCCAGCAACTAACGGAAGTTACTAGATCGCAGGGCCTGGTTCTCATGGGAGACTTCAATCACCCCGATCTCTGCTGGGAGAGCAATAGAGCGGTGCACAGATAATCCAGGAAGTTTTTGGAAAGTGTAGGGGACAATTTCCTGGTGCAAGTGCGGAAGGAACCAACTAGGGGCAGAGCTCTTCTTGACCTGCTGTTCACAAACTGAGAAGCATTAGTAGGAGAAGCAAAAGTGGATGGGAACCTGGGAGGCAGTGACCATGAGATGGTTGAGTTCAGGATCCTGACACAGGGAAGAAAGGAGAGCAGCAGAATACGGACCCTGGACTTCAGAAAAGCAGACTTTGACAACCTCAGGGAACTGATGGACAGGATCCCCTGGGAGAATAACATGAGGGGGAAAGGAGTCCAGGAGAGCTGGCTGTATTTTAAAGAATCCTTATTGAGGTTACAGGAACAAACCATCTCGATGTGTAGAAAGAATAGTAAATATGGCAGGTGACCAGCTTGGCTTAACAGTGAAATCCTTGCTGATCTTAAACACAAAAAAGAAGCTTACAAGAAGTGGAAGGTTGGACAAATGACCAGGGAAGAGTATAAAAATATTGCTCGGGCATGCAGGAGTGAAATCAGGAAGGCCAAATCATACCTGGAGTTGCAGCTAGCAAGAGATGTTAAGAGTAACAAGAAGGGTCTCTTCAGATATGTTGGCAACAAGAAGAAAGTCAAGGGAAGTGTGGGCCCCTTACTGAATGAGGGAGGCAACCTAGTGACTGAGGATGTGGAAAAAGATAATGTACTAAATGATTTTTTTGGCCTCTGTCTTCATGAAGAAGGTCAGCTCCCAGACTACTGCACTGGGCAGCACAGCCTGGGGAGGAGGTAACCAGCCCTCTGTGGAGAAAGAAGTGGTTTGGGACTATTTAGAAAAACTGGACAAGCACAAGTCCATGGGGCCGGATGCGCTGCATCCGAGAGTGCTAAAGGAGTTGGCAGATGTGATTGCAGAGCCATTGGCCGTTATCTTTGAAAACTCATGGTGATTGGGGGAAGCCCCGGACAACTGGAAAAAGGCTAATGTCATGCCCATCTTTAAAAAAGGGAAGAAGGAGGATCCTGGGAACTACAGGTCAGTCAACCTCACCACAGTCCCTGCAAAAATCATGGAGCAGGTTCTCAAGGAATCAATTCTGAAGCACTTAGAGGAGAGGAAAGTGATCAGGAACAGTCAGCATGGATTCACCAAGGGCAAGTCATGCCTGACTAATCTAATTGCCTTCTATGATGTAACTGGCTCTGTGGATGAGGGGAAAGCAGTGGACGTAGTGTTCCTTGACTTTAGCAAAGCTTTTGACACAGTCTCCCACGGTATTGTTGCCAGCAAGTTAAAGAAGTATGGGCTGGATGAATGGACTATAAGGTGGATAGAAAGTTGGCTAGATTGTCGGGCTCAACAGGTAGTGATCAATAGCTCCATGTCTAGTTGGCAGCCGGTATCAACTGGAGTGCCCCAAGGGTCGGTCCTTGGGCCGGTTTTGTTCAATATCTTCATAAAGATCTGGAGGATGGTGTGGATTGCACCCTCAGCAGGTTTGCAGATAATAGGGTTAAAAACAGGACTAGATAATTTCATGGAGGATAAAACCATCAATGGCAATTAGCCAGGATTGGCAGGGATGGTGTCCCTAGCCTCTGTTTGCCAGAAGCTGGGAATGGGCGACAGGGAATGGATCACTTGATGATTACCTGTTCTGTTCATTCCTTCTAGGTACTTGGTATTGGCCACTGTCGTAAGACAGGATACTGGGCTAGATGGACCTTTGGTCTGACCCAGTATGGCCGCTCTTATGTTCTTATGTTTATAGCAATAACAAATTATTCCACCCTCACATATTCCACCAGGTCCCTGCCTGCTCACCTGTTCAAGAGGGAGAGTAATCACCTTTAGCAGACCTATCTGCCCTTACATTGTTACTCCTAATATAGGCAGCCCATTCAAAGGAGTAAGAGGACATCTTATCCTCGTTGCTTCTCTGTGCAGGCACATAGAGTAAGAGACAGTCTTGCTCTATGTTTGTGGAGAACCTAATATAACAGAGTCCCACTACTGATTGGTGCGTCTGGGTGCCACTATAATAGAAATAAATAGTAAATAATCATAACAACAATGGAAGGCTTTGAGAGGACCCACTTCATCTGACAAGGCTTGATCAAAGTTTGCAAGCCAGAAGCAGCCCTCTTTTCCAGCCCTCCTCTAGCTCACTTGGCTCCTTACAGTCGTAGTGTCATGTACGTATAGAACATCAAGAACTTTAAAGCAAAGGATGGTATAAATGGATGATCTCTAGCAGTATGCCGTCTGTCATCCACAGGCCTCTGTGTTAATCAACGCAATCAACTCTGACCCCCTCCTGACCACCACACATAAATGGATGTAAGCACACAAAGTGGGTGAGCTGAACATAGGGGAAGGACAAGCAATAGGATCAGATAATTGTGTAAATGAACAGGGTGGTGGTGGATTTTTTGTTTTGTTTATATAATGATATAAATAATCAGTAGATATTGATGTTATCAGTAAACCTGTCTGCAAACCTGCCTGGATATTATCAGCTGGCAGTTTCCTGTAGGAATTACCATACAAGTGGCCCTCCTGCCTAAACCTGGATGTTACCTTTGACTCACCTCTTGCTTTAGTCCTACACATCCAAGCCATGTCCAGATCTTGCCACTTCTTCCTTTATACCATAGTCAAGATCTATTTCTTTTTCTCAATACTGGTATTAATATAGTCCAGGGATGTGTCATTTGACCTCCTCCTCTCTGGTCTGAAACACACTTTGCCTTCCTTAAAGCTGCTTAAAAGTTGCTTTGGAGATCATGTTTCTGGGCTGTCATTTTGACATCATCATCCTCTTTGAACCCCTCTTCCCATCTCCACTATGTCAAATACAAGCTCCTTTCCCCTGATCTTTAATACCCTTCACAACTTAGACCCCACCATGCTTATCCTCACTTGTATATTACTGTGTCAATCCCCCACTCCATGCACTCCCCCAACAACTGCAGCATCCATCACTTGTACCTTCCTGCCATGAGCACCTTTGTGCTTTCTTCCATGCTGCCCCATATGCATGAATTGCCTTCATGAAAGCCAAGGGAAGACAAGATTCAAAGTCTAGACAAGACAAGGTGGGCCTGATTGCTATTAAAAAGAGGCAAGGATGGAATAAAGACTCTGAGATTTAGTTAAGAAGAGACAGGTGAAGGCAGTTTCAGTGGGGTGAAGAAGGGTTGGAAAAGAGAAACTGGAGGTAGCAGCTGCAGATGTTCCTAGAGTTTAGTAAGGACAGGGGAGAAGGTAGTTTGACAATGGTTGGAGAGGCAGGTGGGTTCAAGGGTTGACATTTTTATGATGTGGAATGCAGTATGATAAATAAACACAGCTTTCATTGAAGGCTATTGGAACTGCATGTGTTACCTATGTTTTGTGACTTGAACGGAAGGAAACTGAACCATGATATCAGGGGAAGCTGAGGCAGAAATAGAAGTAATAAATCTGAACACTCCACCCGGGACAAAATGGGTATCGATTCCATCCAAAATGGTGCAGTGGGGCTGCTGGCTGTGATAACATGGGGAATGAAATGACCTAAGTCCTGGCAGTCATGAAAACACATGGACATGAAACAGGACCAGTGTTTTCCATCTATACTGGCCTGGAAGTGCCAAGGGACTGGCTGGCTATGAATACTGTGGATGTGAGGGCTGTTTTGTTTCTCCATGTACAGAGTACTCCATTTACTCTGAGTTAGAATTACTGTTCTATATTAAGAGGACAATAGAACAAGGAATAACAAAAGTTGCATCTTCACGACAGAGTATAGTTTGTATATCTTCTCCATAGCAGGTTGCATTTGAAGCCAAAATGGCAGATGCTTTTGAATCAGGGAAGGGGGAATGTATCTTTGTGCAAAGGTGCACTATAGCCATACAAGTAATTACAGACACAAATTACAATCACTGCAGTGTGTAATGACTCTAAAAAATCAGATGGAGGTGGTACACTGGCATGGCAACAATGCAGTTATCCAGGCAATTTTCACACAACTACTGTGCACTTAATGACATGGGTTCTTTCATCTTCAGCCTTAAGCTTCTGTGAAAGCTAGAACTTTTTTTCAGTACAGGTTACTCCATAAGAGTTGTATACAAACAACCCATGGTCTGGTTTTGACAAGCAGTTTTGCCAATCTAGAGGGGAATATCAGTAATAGTAGGAGTGACGTATCCAATGTCCAAACTTCCTGTGTTGTTGGGAGGTCAAACACTCAGTAGGATAAAGGTCTTTCATCCATATGGGTAGCTGTGGGTTGGTGCTATTTAGGAATGGAAATGGGCTTTACCAAGAGCATGGCAGAATCATTGTCCATGGAGTCCGGACATGGGCCTGATTCATCACTATACAGCCCCTATGTTATGCTGGTGCAACTCACTGAGCCTGATTCTCAGTAAAGCCATTGGCAATGGCAATGGAAAGTAAAGTACAACTGTGCAAATAACTGATTTTTTTTTGGTTTTGGTCTCAGTTCTGAAAAATAATAAAAAAATCATTTTGAGTCAATGTAAAAAGAATTTTGTCAATGTTTTTGAACTGAAAAGTAAAAACAAATTCATTTCAGGTCTAGCTACACATTTCATTTCAAGCTTTTGGAAACTTTTTTAACTGAAATAGAAGAAAATTTCAAAACAAAGTAATTTCAAATTGAAAAATCAAAATGTTTCATTTAGGAAATCTGAAAACATAATATTTCAATTTTGGATGGAGGGTTTGTTTTTTGTTTTGTTTTTTTTGGGTTGGCTGATTTTTTTTCCTGACAAAATAATTCAGCAAATTCTACATGAATTTTCAAAATGTTTCAGTTGACCCAAATCTCCAATTTTTGACAAAATCAGTTACAAAATTTCTCCCAATTCTAATGTAAAGGCATCTTTATACTTTATAGTGGTGTAAAGAGGTTTTAGGCTACATCTACACATTCTGCAGCTCCTCCGCAAACCTCCCAGTCCGGGTTGAACGACTCAGGCTTACATTACCGTGTTTAAAAATAGCAGTCTAGACAGTTGTGGCTTGGGGTCTGAAGCCTACCCCACTCCCTAGGCTGCAGAGCCCAAGATGCAGTCTGAGCCACAACTTCAAAGCACTGTCTAGACAGCGATTTTTAGAGTGCTTGCCCCGCCAGTCCAAGTCTGTAGAGCCAGGCTGGGAGGCTCGCTGCCACAGGCGATGTAGACTTACCTCCAGCTTCCTGGAGAATCAGGGCCATTGACTTCAATGGCATTACACAGGTGTAACAGCAGAGAATCTGGCCCCTTATGTTTTGAGACACTTTTGTTTGCTTTAGTTCAGCATGGCAAGGACTATTTGCCTGTATTATTTTATTGTTCCTTGTTTAAAGAAGTTTGGGCCTGATTTTCCTCACAAAAATCATGATTTTTACTCTCATTTGTGACTTGTCAGGGACAGGTCAAGCATAAGAAGTATACTGAAACCAGGAGCTTAGTAGCCTAGCACACCTTAGGGTTACAGTGCTAGTGGCATTTGCTGCTTGTATTACCTTACAAAAATGGTGCAGGCAAAGAAAAGTGGCTTCCTAACTTGCAAGTCTGACAGCTTGTTCAAATTATGCTGACTCACTTCTAGAGAGTCAAGTGTTCTTTGAATCAGTTAGAATTGGGATCATAATATTTTGATGTGGCAACAAGATGTAAATGAGGCTGCAGCCAGTGCTTACCTGCTCATTGTTACTCATAGAGATCACCAGAAAAAAAAGTGCAATGTAATTAAGAGATTGATCTCCTGGAAACAATGCTTAATAAAAGGCACATAAAGTGAAAGTAATTCCACATTTTTCAAATACCATTGTCAAGTTAATTTTGGCTGAGTTGTTTGTAAGCAACCAGGAATACCTAAAATCAATGTGTGCAAGCTGAAGTCGATAGACCTGATTCTGATCTCACTCACGGTGGTGTAAATCAGGAGTAACTCCACCTAAGCCACTGTGGTCACACTGGCATAAAATTAGTGTAGATGAAATCTGAATTGGGTTCAGTATGCAGAGAGGTCTAGGAAAAAACCCTTCAACTGGCTGGTTCTTTCAAGTCAGAGTGAAAAGAGTATTTATTGGCAGAAAAATATGGAGGAACCATTACATTTTATGCTCTGCATACAAATAACAAACTATCTACTCACTTTCATCACTGTAGCCATTAAAGAAAACACAGTACCTGCATCTTTGATGCTCTACAAAGGCAGCTGTGGTCTGGCAGCTCTTTGTATATGGGAGATCATGGCTTGCTTCAAATTTGCAAAAGGTATTTGTTTAAATACCGAGGGCCTAATTCATAGCTAATATACATGGGCACAACTCCATTGACTTCAGTGGAATTACACTACAGCAGTGGTCATAAAAATATTTTCTTGATAAATTTCAGTTCAGATCAACATAAACTAAAAGTAGAAATGGCAAAATTTGGAAGGGAGGTAACTAGTTTTTTACCAGTTGGACATATAAAGAAAAGAGCCCAGAGTCTGTAAATCATCCAAGCCCATCATGGCTTGCAGAGATTCAGATAAAGAACATCAAACTGTTTTATTGTGAACTAGTTTAGGTTATCCAAAATGAGTGAAAAATAATCATTTACTCCATCTTCACCACTGTGTATCATTTATTTCCAGAAGTAAAAAATGAAGACCGAGAGAACTATAATCATAGTTTACAATCAGAATGCAAAATATTCATGGTTGCCAATGCTATTTGGCATGATGTGGATTTCTGAAGACCAAGACAAATCAGATGTATCTGTAGTGAAGAGCCACCTGAATGGTCATTGTGTCAAAAGAAATACACAGCTCCTGATTAACAAAGTGATTAATCCCCAAATATTTTGTCTCAGAAATCAGTTAGAATTATACCAATCTGATGGCTAATTGAGTTAACATTCTATTTCTGTGAACACTTTCTATTAATGTGATATTAATAATGTAATGACTTTACAATGTCATGTTCAGATAGTAACCTCTTCTCTTGCCCTTGCCTTCCAGGACAACTTGAAAATCAAGTGTTGTCACTATGCACACAATAGCATATAACAAAGTATGCAGTGGCGTAACTATATTTGTAGTATGTTTTAAAAATGTATAGGAATATAATATGAAAGTGTTAAGAATTATAAATAGATTATATACATAACATACCTGTTGTATATGGAGAATTTGTAACCACCCATTCCATTTGCCAAAATTATCTTTCCAATAGAAACCATAGAGTTTTGTGAGTTGCCAGCTGCGGTTCTCAAGGTTCAGACTATGAACAGAATTGTCTTACGACATGTAATTATCCATGATTTGGATCATAAATGTCTTATGGCTTTGATTCAAATATCACATTAACATCATTGTTTCATGGCCACGAATATTATTATATAGCTATGCAAGGTCTGACTAGGTTTATCGTTTAATTTTTATCCAGTTTTAACCTTCAACTGTAACTGAATCATCTATAGGCCTGATAACCATATGGGTCACCCATAAGCCATAGAATATATTTGGGGGAAACCACAGAACCTCATAATCAACTAAAACACATTTGGAGGATGTAATGTCAAAGCCTATTGCCTAAACATAGCTGAGCATATTTATTATTGGTCACGAGACAGAGGTTAAAACTAGAGGATAAAACTGTGGGACATCTTTCCCTCCAAAAAAGAAGAGTCTGAAGCGTTATTTTAGAAGAATGTTTTTAAAAAGCTCTGGCTGTGACTGCTGTTACCCTATGGGTTACTGGTAGATTTCAGAAATGTTATTGCCTATTTACATTCTTTTTTTTTATCCCGTGTATTTTGGAAATACAAATTTCACATTGCAGCACACCCTATTTTTCTGAAAGCTGCCTCTTTTTTTAAATGGTGCATTCTCATTATAAATGGGTAGATAGCTCCATGCTATGGGAAGAATACGTTTTAAATAATTCCACTGAAATCAGAAAGATGCTTAAAATGAAGTATAAAACATATAAACAGCTTTTATGAAAATAGGTTTACTGCCAAACTAACAATTAAATCAAAGGTGGGGGTGGCACTCAGAGGCTGTGAAAGGGGTCACCAGTACAAAAGTTTGAGAACCACTGATCTATAGTATACTACACACCAAATATATTTAGATACAGGAAATCACATCTTAATTTGTCTTTTGAAAAGAAAAGACTAATATGACCTTTTACATCAAGATTTTTCTTTTACTAATCCCAGTGTGTATTCTGAGTAACTCCACTGAAGTCATCAAAGTTGGAGCCAGTGCAAAAGTAGATGGAATGATTACATTGGTGAAAATTCTTGAATCAATTTACTGTTTGAAAAAATATGAATGCAAATAAATGCACAAGGTTAAAAATAAAAGTTGCCTTTAAAAACAGCAACCACAGCTGAGTAAATTAAATAAATAAAAGTGGTAGCAGTGATTCATCGTTATTTTACAATTAAAAACTAATTATTTGTCAAAACAAATTGTCATAATTTTTATTCATTATACTGAGAAAACAGGGATGAAAAACCCAAATTAGGAAATTAACATGGTAATTTTACTATTACCAGCATTTATGCTGCAGAATTAGCACAATGATCAAAATAAGTGGCTACAGCAAAGAAAATTGGAACAATGACATTAATAAAACCATAGGGGCTCACCATCGTGTGAACCACAAGGGAAATCCAGTTTTGCACAGTTGGTGCTTTGAGACACATATGTGACACAATTAGTAGAACAAAATAAGTTCCTCATTGCTGAGGCATTTACTGCAAATTGAGTCATTAATCTCATTTATAAAATGGGCACGATAGATCAAGCAATACGATTAGCTGATAATTCTTCTCAACAGTGTGTGTATATCTCAATCTCGTACATTTTATACTCCATTCATTTTAACTACATATAAATACACTACAAGCCTTGAGTCCCATTTTTAATAGCAGAAGGCACTTATGAACCTATATCTGTTTTACATAGATTCTGATACCTGCTCATCACTGTGCTATCAGAGGCTCAGATCCTCAAAGATATTTAGACACATGCTCCCATTGATTTCAATGAGACTTAGATGCCTAAATACCTTTGAGGAACTGGGCTCAAATGCCTGTCAATAGTGCATTAAGCAATGTGATACAAACATTTGTCTTGTGACATTTGTTCTTTCATCTTCTTCCCAATGCAGTAGTGTCTTGCTTTGGTCGAATGTTTCCCCCATTTTTCCCCCGCTGCCACCTCTTTTTGTGTGTGTAGGGGGGAAGAGGAGTTTGTTTGTTTGTTTGTGTATACTTTTAATATACATATTGCTACGTATTTATGTTAGAGAAGGCAAAGTCAATGTTACTTAGGCTCTTTAGTCACTTTTGAACATTTTAGGTGATTTTGAAAAATTTACTCTAAGTGCTTTACTGGATCAGGGATAGCTCACCACGTAGCAAAAGGACCATTGCTAGTGAAAGAACCATGTTACAATATAGTAGGCACTGACACTATAGTAAGCTGAAGCACCCATGGAAAAAAAATAGTGGGTGCTCAGCGCCCACTAGCAGCACAGTGAATCAGGCTCTCCTTACTCCCAGCACCTCCTGCCCACCTGGGTCCCCGCTGATCAGCTCCTCTCTCTCCCTCCCAGCGCCTCCTGCCTGCCGCAGATCAGCTGTTCAGTGGCATGCAGGAGGCAGGGGGTGGGAGAGGGAGGAGCGAGGGCAGGGTGCGCTCGGGGAGGGGGTGGAATGGGGCATGGGAAAAGGCAGGGCAGGGGTCGGCAATTGTGGGAAGGGGTGGAGTGAGGGCAGGGCCTGGGGCGGAGTGGGGGTCAAGCACCCCCCACGGAGCAACTCTTGAAGATGGCGCCTATGTACAATATGCTTTGCATGATGTCAGTGAATACAAATGCTGGTATGGTGTAGCTGCAACCCTTTCTGATCTCAGATCCATTGTTTTATTTTAATAAAATTAGTGAATTGGTTACTTTGCCCAACACAATTAGAATAACTCCTGTATAAATGGGTGAATTGAGAGACATAGAAGTTGCAACTTGCCCAGAGTCATAGAATGAGTCAATAGCAGAGTAGCTAGTAGAGCATAGGTAGCCAGATAATGAGGCTCCTTTGCTAACCTCTCTAGAGGACACTTCCTTCCCTTGTGAATAGGTCTCTAACACTGAAGATAGGTAAAAGCAAAAGCACTAAAGCAATCAGCTGTATTACTTTTACATCTTTTCCTTTCAATTGCCGAATTCTAAAGCCTTCCACTTTGAAAGCATAGCCAGTTGGGTGACTCATGCCGGGCTTACTTTAATTATGTCATCTAATGTAATGCATTGTGACTGATATAACCAGACGTGAGCAATCACAGAACAAGCCCTCAGCTCAGGAATCTGAAAAGATGCAGCCCACAAATAACAGTGTTTGAAAGGAGCCCATTATGGGTGGAGGTGGGCCTGAAACTCTTTATTTAGCAAAACCTCCAAATCTCCATACGAGGCACTTTGATTGTTTTTAATTAAAAAAAAAAATCTCCTGCTGGGGTCAGGAATTGGGGTTGCTGGCTGGCACTACCCAAATCAGAAATGTCAGTACAATGTCACTCATGGAGACGTCAGGAAGCATGTCCTCTACACCCAGAGGGCGGAATGATGTGGGGGATTTAAGCTATGATATGTTCATGGCCAGTGTTTGTTAATTCAGGGATAGGGTCTACCAACCTGTCCTATGGGAAACAGCAGTCTCATTGAAACTGAGGAATAAGATACCACCTAGCATGAGTAAGGGTGGCAGAGTCTGCCCCCCAGGATATAATTATGGATCACCCGCTAATGGAACTATGGAAGACCTGCTAAATCGACTGCCGACTGCTCTCCTGTCAACTCCGATACTCCACTGGAATGTTAAGCATAAAGTAAGTCAACAGGAGAGTTTCTCCTGTTGACCCAGTGCGGTGTAGGCACTGCAAAAGGTCGACCTAAGCTACGTCAACTCCAGCTACGTTCTTCACATAGCTGGAGTTGCGTAACTTAGGTCAACTGAGCCCTGTAGTGTAGACCTTCCCTATGAGGGCAGCTTGGTTTTGGAATAGGCCTCTAAGAGAGATTGTGGAACGCTTGTCACTGGATGTTTTTAAGATCAGGTTGTACAAACACCTGGCAGAGATGGTCTAGGTTTACGTGTTTCTGCCTCAGTGTAGGAGGCTGGACTTGATGACTTCTTGAGGGCCCTTCCAGCCTTAAATTTCTGTTATAGAAGGCTAAAGTGTCTGCTGCCCTTGCCTCTCCTCTGTTTTCCTTCTGAGCCTTCTGCCGTGGCTATTTTACAATAAATATCCAATCTAAATGTATTACAGGAGATGGCATCCAAGTTCATCTATAATTTAAACTTAATCTAAAATGTAAAACAAAACAAAGCCTGTGAAGGGCTCTGGGGATTGGACAAACCAAGGCTTATATTTTTCAATCAGATCAACTTCACAAAGGCAGAGGCTGAGGGTAACAGATCTAGCTGTAGGATCCTAATATGGGATTAAATAAGTAGGTTGTACAATCTTTCGGGCAGGTACTGCCATTTACTATGTTTGCAAAATGTCCTATACCAGTGGTGGGCAACCTGCAGCCCACAGGCCGCATGCGGCCCATCTGGGTAATCTGATTGTGGGCCACAAGACATTTTGCTGACATTGACCATCTGCAGGCATGGCTCCCCTCAGCTCCCAGGTTGCGCACCACTGTCCTACACCATGAGGCCCCAAGCTGTTTGAGAGTTCCAGGCACTTTGACAGTACAAATATTACATCATTATGATTAATTAATAACTGATTCCATCCTTCATCCAGAATGCAGTATTGTTTCTGGGGTTTAGAACAGTTTAGTTAACTCTTTTAATGTTGTTATTTTTCATTTCCACGAACCTCTACGCTTCCTGGATCCAACAAAAGGTGGAAGTGCTGATACATCACAAGAAAAGCTGTTTGTATTTCCAGCCTGAGGGGAAGCAAGAAGTAACAGAAATCTTACCAAAAAAAAAGATGATTTCTGGCCCAGTTTTTCAGACCTATGAGAGCTGGATGATTTGGATAAAGCTCTAAGTCAGTACTATGATATTACAACTAATAATGACACTTGAGAGCAGCATTACCCTCACTTACTATGCTCTTATTTTTCTGTGACCAAAGAGGCTTTCACGTCTGCCTTTTCCACCTGGCACTACAAAAGTCTCATCCTGAAATCCTACACTAATGTAAAAAAAATGATGCTAGCAAGCAACCATATTAATTCACTGCAGAATATAACAGTGTGAGTTAATGTACTACAGTCACTGGATTCCAGGAATATTTATCATAAAAACCCACTGTTGCATGTTTTTTGGCTTGTGCATTCATTACATTTCTAGTTAGTATGCATTTTCTCTAACTTAGAGTAAACACTGGAAGTCTAAACTATTAACATTTAGAACACTTGCTGGAGTTTGTGAAATATTAGCTGACCTACTTCATCACAGCTTTAATTAGATATAACTTCCAAGCTGTTTTTGCTCCTGTGGGAATGATAAAGCTAGCACTAATATAACTATATCTAAGTTAAAACAATCCACCAGAAAGGAAGTAGTTTTGGAATACATCATTCAAAATACAGAGGAGCACAACATTGCATTGTAGTGTTATCTGATCCAGACCAGCCCCTCTCTGTATCCAAAGTACAATTCCTGCAGTACATATTAAGACGTGCCGCACGTTAGGATATAATGTGTCAGGGCTGCATTTTCCAAGAAAGACACAAAACGTATCTCTTTGCAATTAGTCTGGATTCTTGAAGAAAGCAGACTATTCCAAGAAGGTACTGCTTTACCACAAGGCCTGTTACTGGGAATGATCATCTGCAGGTGTAGAATAATGACAAACTGCAAGTTTCTTGCATGGCATTTTAAAGAAAACTACCACAATCATTGTTTAATTTTCCAAAATGGGTCTTGTTCCTTCATGCCTAAATGAATGAAATTGTTTCAGATACATTATTTTTAGTTTAAAGAAAGCCTGTTGAGGAAAATATATTTTTTAATCTGCTATTTATTACCTTCAGAATCATGATATTACAGTTGTTTTGGTTCGGTTTATTTCCACACTGTTGTTTAATTGTACACTGCTACCTGCAAAACCATACTACCTACACATTTTTAAGAAAGAATTTTTTATTGTTATTTTGGCTTTTGGCAAGATGAATAACAGAGGCATGCAAAATCTCAGTACTGTATGTCCAAAAATAAATGCCAATGTATTGAGCAAGAATATGGTTCCATGATGCAATAAAAAAGATAAAATTTTATACACATCAAAGGTTTCAGAGTAGCAGCCATGTTAGTCTGTATTCGCAAAAAGAAAAAATAATTGTGGCACCTGAGAGACTAACAAATTTATTTGAGCATAAGCTTTCATGAGCTACAGCTCACTTCATCAGATGCATTCAGTGGAAAATACAGTGGGGAGATTTATATACAAAGAGAACAATGGGTGTTACCATACAGACTGTAACCAGAGTGATCACTTAAGGTGAGCTATTACCAGCAGGAGAGTTGGGGGAGGGGAGGGAAACCTTTTGTAGTGATAATCAAGATGGGCCATTTCCAGCAATTGACAAGAACGTCTGAGGAATGGTGGTGGGTGGGAGTGGGGAAGATAAACATGGGGAAATAGTTTTACTTTGTGTAATGACCCATCCACTCCCAGTTTCTATTCAAACCTAAGGTAATTGTATCCAGTTTGCAAATTAAATCCAATTCAGCAGTCTCTCTTTGGAGTCTGTTTTTGAAGTTTCTTTATTGAAGTATTGCCACTTTTAAGTCTGTAATCGAGTGACCAGAGAGATTGAAGTGTTGTCCAACTGGTTTTTGAATGTTACAGTTCTTGACATCTGATTTGTGTCCATTTATTCTTTTACGTAGAAACTGTCCAGTTTGACCAATGTACATGGTAGAGGGGCATTGCTGGCACATGATGGCATATACCACATCAGTAGATGTGCAGGTGAACGAGCCTCTGATAGTGTGGCTGATGTGATTAGGCCCTATGATGATGTCCCCTGAATCGATATGTGGACACAGTTGGCAACGGGCTTTGTTGCAAGGATAGGTTCCCTGGGTTAGTGGTTTTGTTGTGTGGTGTGTGGTTGCTGGTGAGTATTTGCTTCAGGTTGGGGGGCTTTGTGTAAGCAAGGACTGGCCTGTCTCCCAAGATCTGTGAGAATGATGGGTTGTCCTTCAGGATAGGTGGTAGATCCTTGATGATGTGTTGGAGAGGTTTTAGTTGGGGGCCGAAGGTGATGGCTAGTGGTATTCTGTTATTTTCTTTTTTGGGCCTGTCCTGTAGTAGGTGACTTCTGGGTACTCTTCTGGCTCTGTCAATCTGTTTCTTCACTTCAGCTGGTGGGTATTGTAGTTGTAAGAATGCTTGATAGAGATCTTGCAGGTGTTTGTCTCTGTCTGAGGGGTTGGAGCAAATACGGTTGTATCGTAGAGCTTGGCTGTAGACAATGGATCGTGTGGTGTGGTCTGGATGAAAGCTGGGGGCATGTAGGTAGGAATAGCAGTCAGTAGGTTTCTGGTATAGGGTGGTGTTTATGTGACCATCGCTTATTCGGACACTACGGTACTCCTTTTCTTTATACACATCAAAGTGATTCAGAAGCAATTAAGGATAAAACAGAACTCAGGGGGTCCTGTTCTCTCATTGAAGTGTCCTAAGGGAGAACAGACCCCTTACTAGTCACATTCCTCTAAATAGCCAATTTAATTGCCAGCCAAAAACAATTAATGGGGTGTGAAGAAATTGATACTTTGAAACTAATGAAAATGAATGAAACTGCCCCAATAGGCATTGTGACAAAGTTCCTGCTCTACCTTGGTGCGTCTTGCGCATATTGGTGGATTTGCTCGCCTTGGAGCTTCACAACAGCCCTCAGCTTGGCCATTTTTCAGAATTCACAGTCCAGGTTGACTCCTACTGTGTCTGACCAGGAGTTGGGAGGATTTGGGGGGAACTTGGGCCCACCCTCTACTCTTGGTTCCAGCCCAGGGCCCTGTGGAATGCAGCTGTCTCGATTGCCTCCTGGAACAGCTGTGTGACAGCTACAACTCCCTGGGCTACTTTCCCATGGCCTCCTCCCAACACCTTCTTTATCCTCACCATAGGACCTTCCTCCTGGTGTCTGATAATGCTTGTACACCTCAGTCCTCCAACAGTCCACATTCTCACTCTCAGCTCCTAGTGCCTCTTGCTTCCTGCTCCTCACACGCACACCACAAACTGAAGTGAGCTCCTTTTTAAAACCCAGGTGACCGGATTAGCCTGCCTTAATTGATTCTAGCAGCTTCTTGATTGGCTGCAGGTGTTCTAATCAGCCTGTCTTAATTGTCTCCAGAAGGTTCCTGATTGTTCTGGAACCTTCCCTGTTATCTTACCCAGGGAAAAGGGACCTACTTTAGCCTGGGGCTAATATATCTGCCTTCTATTACTCTCCTATAGCCATCTGGCCTAACCCTGTCACATATCCCTCCCCCGCCCCACTCAACAGTACGGGGTTGGGCAACTTGGGTCGTCAGGCAGTGTACTCGTGACAAGCCATCTGCACTGCCATGGTGGATTCCAGCCCGGTATTGTGTGGTGAATTGGAAAGGTTGTAGGGACAGGAACCATCTGGTCACCCTTGGGTTCTTCTCTTTATTTCGCTGCATCCACTGGAGGGGTGCATGGTCAGTCACAAGGGTAAACCGTCATCCCAGCAGGTAATAACATAGTGTTTCCATGGCCCATTTCACAGCTAGGCACTCTCTTTCAACCACGGCATACTTCTGCTCTCTCGGAAGGAGTTTCCTGCTGAGGTAGAGGATTGGGTGTTCTTCATCTCCGACCATCTGCGATAGGACAGCTCCCAATCTTATTTCAGATGCATCTGTTCGCAAAATGAATTCTTTGTTGAAGTCTGCGGCTATAAGCCTGGGGTTACTGCAGAGGGCTGTCTTTAGATCCATGAATGCTTTCTTTGCACCATCTGTCCACTTCACCATGTCGGGACCCCGGGCTTTTATCTGTCTGTCAGGGGACTCGCTCTGGTAACAAAATGGGGAATAAATCGTCAGTAGTACCCCACCACAACCAGGAATGCCCGGACTTGCTTTTTCCAATTCGGCTGGGGCCAATTTTGGATAGCCTCTGGTTTGTTTAGTTGGGGCTTGACCGTGCCCCTTCCTACGATGTAGCCAAGGTATTTAGCCTCGGCTAGCCCTATAGCACACTTTGCTGGGTTGGCAGTGAGGCCAGCCTGTCTTAGCATGTCCAGAACCGCTTCCACCTTTCTTAAGTGGGTTTCCCAGTCGGGGGTTTGAATAATCACATCATCCAGGTATGCCGCTGCATAACTGTATGGGGCCATAGGAGCTTGTCCATAAGACGCTGGAAGGTGGCAGGTGCCCCATGCAGTCCAAAAGGAAGAACAATATATTGAAACAGACCCTCTGGTGTAGAGAATGCCATCTTTTCTTTCACATCATTGGCAAGGGGAATCTGCCAGTATCCCTTTGTAAAATCAAGGGTGGTCAAAAATCGGGCATTGCCCAGGAGGTCAACTAACTCATCGATATGGGGTATGCATCAAATTTGGATATCTCATTCAGCCGGCGAAAGTCATTACAAAACCTAGTGGTGCCATCGGGTTTGGGCACCAACACCGTCGGGCTTGACCACTGACTGTGGGACCCTTCGATGACTCCCAGCTCCAACATCCTTTTTACCTCTGCCTTGATCTCCTCCCTTTTTGCTACTGGGACCCGATAGGGCCTTAAAGTTACCTTTGCCCCAGGGTCTCTGATAATGTGGTGATATGCTTTGGTGGTCCGTCCTGCTTTGGTAGAAAACAGATCCTGGTATGGGTTGATCATCTTAGTTACCTCCTTCTTCTGGTTTGGTGTCAGATCAGTGGATATCCCGATCTGCTCCTGCATATTATTACCCTGGATCGGGGTCTCTTGGGCCACTACACACACCTCTCGTTGGTGCCAAGGCTTTAAGAGGTTAATGTGATAAATTTGTTCTTGTTTCCGGCGTCCTGGCTGCCGCACTTTGTAGGTTTCTTCCCTCACGGGTTCAACCATCTCATAGGGCCCCTGCCATTGGGCCAAAAGCTTTCTTTCTGCCGTGAGTACCAACACCATCACCCGATCCCCTGGTTGGAACTGTCGGACTTTTGTCTGGTGATTGTAATGGGTTCGCTGGGCCTCCTGCTCCTTTTCCAAATGTTCCCTTACAATAGGGGTGACCCGGGCTATCCGTTCTCGCATCTACAACACATGATCAATTATATTTCTCCCATCATTTGGTTCCTCTTCCCAGATTTCTTTTGCAATGTCTAGTATGCCACGGGGGCGGCGTCCATATAATAATTCAAAGGGGGAAAACCCAGTTGAGGCCTGAGGTACCTCCCAGATTGCAAACATAAAGTAGGGTAGTAGGGTGTCCCAATCCTTCCCGTCTCAACTTACCACTTTCCTTATCATTGCCTTGAGGGTTCGGTTAAACCTTTCTACCAGCCCATCGGTCTGCGGATGATAGACTGAAGTTCTCAGGGTATGTATATGGAGCAGTGTACAGAGGTCCTTCATTAGCTTCCACATAAATGGGACCTTGGTCTGTTAATATCTCCTTTGGTAGCCCCACTCGGGCAAAGATCCCCACCAACTCTTTAGCTATCGTTTTAGAGGCCATGTTCCTCAAGGGGACAGCTTCTGGGTAGCGAGTAGCATAATCCAGAACGACAAGCATATATTGGTGGCTGTCTTCTCCAGGGGTCCCATAAGATCCATGGCTATTCACTCGAAGGGGACCTCTATGATGGGAAGGGGTACTAAAGATGCCCTCAGGTGGGGATAGGGACTGTGCAGCTGACACTCCGGGCAGGCCGCACAGTACCTCCACACTTCTTCATGTACTCCGGGCCAGAAGAATCGTCACAGGACCCATGCCAGGGTCTTCTCTACTCCCAAATGCCCCCCCCCAAAAATGAGTATGTGCCAGACTTAATACAACATTCTGGTGTTTTTGAGGTACTAGGATCTGCTGTACCTTCTGCCCCTGTACTGGTGCAACCCGGTATAAGAGATTCTTCTTCATTATGAAGTAGGGTCCTTGTCCCTGGGTTTTCCCTTCCAAGGGGACCCCATCTATTTCAGTCACCTCCTTCCTAATGTCATACCTTGGGTCTTCAGCCTGGTCCTGTCCAAAATTTCCTCTCCCGGGGCTAATCTGCCCGAGATCTAGGGGGCCAGTCTCTGTTGCCTCTACTGGTTCAAAGGTGTTAGGGTGTGGGTCAGGCTCGGGTGCTTATCCCTCCTGGGTGGCCTCCTTTTCAGCTGCTCGGGTCCACCTGCCTACAAGAGCAACCCTCTGGCTTTGGGCCAGTATTCGGGTTCCCAAGGCCTTAGCTGCCCTTCTTTCCCTTTTCGTCTTTCTATGCTGTCTGGGAGTGGAGAACAAATCTGAGGATATTTCAGAGAAAGTTGGGGTTTGACAGTCTACTGTGGCTGCCTCACTACTTTCAGGGCTTCCCCTTTTCTCCAATTCCCCTACCAGGAATAAGTCTCCAAACCCTGGGAAGTCCCTCCCTATGAGCACTGGGTATGGGAGTTTAGGGACTACACCTGCTGCTCCCGCAGTTAGTGTTCCCCTGAATCTTGATTTCTACTGGGATGGTGGGGTAATAACCAACTGTCCCATGGACGCATGCTATCCCCGTACGCTTAGCCCACAGCAGCTGACTACGCTTCACGAGCTTCCCCGAGACAAGCGTGATAGCACTCCCCGAATCAACCAGTGCTGTGGTCTCTACCCCATTTAGCTTCACTAGTCTAGTGCACGTATGTGGGGTTAGTGAGACCCCCACAAGATGGATTAGGGAGCATGGGTCTGCCCGTTCCACAGGTTACACTGCATAGGCTCCTCGGCATTGGGACACTGTGCAGCTATGTGTCCCCACTCTCCGCAGGCATAACGTCTGTATGGAGCCCTTGGCGTTCCCTGGTCTCTTGGTTTGGGTAGTCTAACATCATGATCCTCTTCCCCCTCAGTGCTCCGACTCTTTGTGGCTTCTGGTGGGCCTTCAGCCCCTCTTTTTCCACCTGGGTTCTCCTGGTGGCTCAGTCACCCAAGCTCTAGGGCTTGGTGCTGCTAGTTGAACCTGGGGTGCTTCTTCCTTAACTGGTGGGGTCAGCTCCCTTGCCGTCATAGAATCATAGAATATCAGGGTTGGAAGGGACCTTAGGAGATCATCTAGTCCAACCCCTGCTCAAAGCAGGACCAATCCCCAACTAAATCATCCCAGCTAGGGCTTTGTCAAGCCTGACCTTAAAAACTTCTAAGTGTTTCACCACCCTCCTAGTGAAAAACTTTTTCCTAATATCCAACCTAAACCTCCCCCACTGCAGCTTGAGACCATTACTCCTTGTTCTGTCATCTGCTACCACTGAGAACAGACTAGATCCATCCTTTTTGGAACCCCCTTTCAGGTAGATGAAAGCAGCTATCAAATTCCCCCCTCATTCTTCTCTTCCACAGACTAAATAAACCCAGTTCCCCAGCCTCTCCTCATAAGTCATGTGTTCCAGTCCCCTAATCATTTGTGTTGCCCTCCGCTGGATGTTTTTTAATTTTTCCACATCCTTCTTGTAGTGTGGGGCCCAAAACTGGACACAGTACTCCAAATGAGGCCTCACCAATGTCGAATAGAGGGGAACAATCACGTCCCTCGATCTGCTGGCAATGCCCCTACTTATACATCCCAAAATGCCATTGGCCTTCTTGGCAACAAGGGCACACTGCTGACTCATATCCAGCTTCTCATCCACTGTAACCCCTAGATCCTTTTCTGCAGAACTGATGCCTAGCCATTCGGTCCCTAGTCTGTAGCAGTGCATGGGATTCTTCCATCCTACGTGCAGGACTCTGCACTTCTCCTTGTTGAACCTCATCAGATTTCTTTTGGCCCAATCCTCTAATTTGTCTAGGGCCCTCTGTATCCTATCCCTACCCTCCAGCATATCTACCTCTCCTCCCAGTTTACTGTCATCTGCAAACTTGCTGAGGGTGCAATCCACACCATCTTCCAGATCATTTATGAAGATATTGAACAAAACTGGCTCAAGGACCGACCCTTGGGGCACTCCACTTGATACCGGCTGCCAACTAGACATGGAGCCATTGATCACTACCCATTGAGCTCGACAATCTAGCCAACTTTCTATCCACCTAATAGTCCATTCATCCAGCCCGTACTTCTTTAACTTGCTGGGAAGAATACTGTGGGAGACGGTGTCAAAAGCTTTGCTAAAGTCAAGGAACAACACATCCACTGCTTTCCCCTCATCCACAGAGCCAGTTATCTCATCATAGAAGGCAATTAGATTAGTCAGGCATGACTTGCCCTTGGTGAATTCATGCTGAGTGTTCCTGATCACTTTCCTCTCCTCTAAGTGCTTCAGAATCGATTCTTTGAGGACCTGCTCCATGATTTTTGCAGGGACTGAGGTGAGGTTGACTGGCCTGTAGTTCCCAGGATCCTCCTTCTTCCCTTTTTTAAAGATGGGCACTACATTAGCCTTTTTTCAGTCCCTCGGGACTTTCCCCGATATCCATGAGTTTTCGAAGATAATGGCCAATGGCTCTGCAATCACATCTGCCAACTCCTTTAGCACTCTCAGATGCAGCGCATCTGGCCCCATGGACTTGTGCTTGTCCAGCTTTTCTAAATAGTCCTGATCAACTTCTTTCTCCGCAGAGGGCTGGCTACTTCCTCCCCATGCTGTGCTGCCCAGTGCAGTAGTCTTGGAGCTGACCTTGCTCGTGAAGACAGAGGCAAAAAAAGCATAGAGTACATTATCTTTTTCCACATCCTCAGTCACTATGTTGCCTCCCTCATTCAGTAAGGGGCCCACACTTTCCTTGACTTTCTTCTTGTTGCTAACATATCTGAAGAAACCCTTTTTGTTACTCTTAACATCTCTTGCTAGCTGCAACTCCAGGTGTGCTTTGGCCTTCCTGATTTCACTCCTGCATGCCCGAGCAATATTTTTATACTCTTCCCTGGTCATTTGTCCAACCTTCCACTTCTTGTAAGCTTCTTTTTTGTGTTTAAGATCAGCAAGGATTCCACTGTTAAGCCAAGCTGGTCGCCTGCCATATTTACTATTCTTTCTACACATCGGGATGGTTTGTCCCTGTAACCTCAATAAGGATTCTTTAAAATACAGCCAGCTCTCCTGGACTCCTTTCCCCCTCATGTTATTCTCCTTCGCCTTTCTACCAGCGCGACAATCTTGTTGTAGGTGGAGGGTTCGTTCTGGCTTACCCAGGCGCGAAGGTCTGGTGGTAGTCCTCTCATGTACCGGTCGATGTCCAGAACCTCTAGTATCTCCTCCGGACTCCGGGACTCAATTCGTAACCACTTTTGTGTGAGATGGATGAGGTCATATAATTGGGATCGTGAGATTTTGTTTTCCTGGTACCACCATTCATGATATCATTGGGCCCGCACTGCGGTCGTTACCCCAGATCTGGCCAGGATCTCTGCTTTCATTTGGGGGTAGTCTTCCGCAGCCTCTTCAGGCAAATCATAGTAGGCCTTCTGGGCCTCCACACACAGGAATGGGTGAAGATGCCAGACCACTGTTCTTGGGGCCAAGCCTCCCACAGGGCTGTCCTCTCAAAGGCCAGGAGGTATGCCTCTACATCATCCTCCCGCGTCATTTTCTGCAGGCAATTGCTGGCCGACATGATCTGCATCCCATCATGGCCACGGTTCAGCTCTGTAAGGGCCTTTACCTGGTTTACCAGTTCCCGCAACATAGCCTGGTCTTGAGCAGCCTGGTCCATCAGCAGGTGATTAGTCTCTTGTTGCAGCCACACTGCCTCCTGTTGGGCGGCTGCCTGGACACGAGTAGCCTCCTGCTGGGCAGCCATGGCTTGAATCAGTGACCGCACTACCTCCTCCATTGTGATGAAAAAAATAAAAATATACCCTCTTCCCTTTCTTTTTTTTCCTCCTTCCAAATACCCTCCTTCCGCCACGCTGTGGATACCAGATCCCACTTCCGACACAAGTTGTGACAATGTTCCTGCTCTATCTTGGTGTGTCCTGCGCTTATTGGCAGATTTGCTCACCTTGGAGCTTCACGGCAGCCCTCAGCTTGGCCGTATTTCTGAATTCACAGTCCAGGTCGACTCCTACTGTGTCTGACCAGGAGCTGGGAGGATTTGGGGGGAACCCGGGACTGCCCTCTACTCCGGGTTCCAGCCCAGGGCCCTGTGGAATGCAGCAGTCTCGAGTGCCTCCTGGAACAGCTGTGCAACAGCTACAACTCCCTGGGCTGTTTCCCCATGGCCTCCTCCCAACACGTTCTTTATCCTCACCATAGGACCTTCCTCCTGGTGTCTGATAATGCTTGTACACCTCAGTCCTCCAACAGTCCACGTTCTCACTCTCAGCTCCTAGTACCTCTTGCTTCCAGCTCCTCACATGCACACCACAAACTGAAGTGAGCTCCTTTTTAAAACCCAGGTGACCGGATTAGCCTGCCTTAATTGATTCTAGCAGCTTCTTGATTGGCTGCAGGTGTTCTAATCAGCCTGTCTTCATCGTCTCCAGAAGGTTCCTGGAACCTTCCCTGTACTCTTACCCCAGGAAAAGGGACCTGCTTAACCTGGGACCGAGAGCTCTTGCTTTGATCACTCTCCTGTATCCCTCTGGTCTGGAGGAAGAAGGAGGGAGAGGGCTGCTGCTGGTACTGCTGCTAGGCCCTGGGCTCTCCCTGCTACTCCAGCTGCTCCCCTGGCTGGGCCAGACACCATCTCCCCTGGGAGAAGCGGGAGGAGCTCTGGGCCCTCGAGGACCATTGGGCCCAGGATGCCTTTGTTCGATCCCACGTCCGTCTCCTTCGGGAGATGGATCGCGGCTCCCACTTCTTCTATGCCCTGGAGAAAAAGAGGGGGGCCAAGAAACATGTCACCTGCCTTCTGGCAGAAGACGGCACCCCCCTCACGGATCCGATGGAGATGTGCGGGAGGGCGAGAGCCTTCTACACATGCCTTTTCTCCTTGGATCTGACCGATCCTAACACTTGCAGAATGCTCTGGGAGGAGCTTCCTACGGTCAGCGCGGGCAACTGAGACTGGCTAGAGCTGCCTCTCACTCTGGCCGAGTTCTCGGAAGCCCTCCGTCGCATGCCCACCAATAAATCTCCGGGCATGGACGGGCTGACCGTGGAGTTCTACCGCGTGTTCTGGGACAACCTCGGCCCAGACCTAGTCACCGTCTGGGCCGAGTCTTTGCAGAGCGGGGTCCTCCCTCTTTCGTGCAGGCGAGCCGTGCTTGCCTTATTGCTGAAGAAGGGGGACCTCTGCGATTTACGCAATTGGCGTCCCATCTCGCTCCTCAGCACGGACTATAAAGTCGTGGCAAAAGCCATCTCGCTGCAGGTAGGGTCCGTGCTGGTGGACATGGTCCACTGAGACCAGACCTACACCGTCCCGGGCCGCAGCATCTTCGACAACCTATATCTGGTCCGGGACCTATTGGAACTTGGGTGTAGGGATGGTCTGTCGTTCGCCCTCCTGTCCTTAGATCAGGAGAAGGCGTTTGACAGGGTGGACCACGGGTATCTCTTGAGCACTCTGCAGGTGTTTGGATTCGGACCCAGGTTTGTGAATTTTCTCTGGGTGCTGTACGCTTCCGCAGAGTGTCTGGTAAGGCTCAACTGACCCTGACCGAACCGGTCAACTTCGGGCAAGGAGTACGGCAGGGGTGCCCCCTCTCGGGCCAGCTGTATGCTCTGGCGATCAAGCCCTTCCTCTGTCTTCTCCGAAGGAGGTTGACAGGGTTGGTACTGCGGGAGCCGGAGCTGCGGCTGGTCCTGTCGGCGTATGCTGATGATGTGCTCCTTGTGGTCCAGGACCTGGGCGACTTGGCGTGGGTGGAGGCTTGCCAGGCCATCTATTCGGCAGCCTCCTCCGCACGGGATGTCTTCAAGGAGCGATGGGCGCTGTCCGGGGTTCTCTGCTCAGAGTCCCGTCCGGTTCCCTTCATTTGACCCTTTGACCGCACTCCTGTCCCTGTTGTTCATTAGTTGTCCCCCGTAATTATTTGGTTTTCCAGGTCCTGTGGACCCCCCTCTTAGGCTGCGGCGGGATCCTTTAGCAGTGAGTAGGCGAAGCCCACTTCCTGGATCCCAATAAGATTATTCTCCTATAGCCATCTGGCCTGACCCTGTCATACCATTCAGAAACAGAAGTGTAAGTTAAAAGCTGCCACAGCAGGATTTGAACCCCATATGCGGCAGGTGCTTTTTCTTATTCAAAGGGACAGCATTGAGAGTTGTTTGTTTTTATAACTCTTCCTATAGGCTATGAGTTTCAATAGTTTTCTTCACCTATGCTGGCAACTTTTGGTTTGCCTTTACATAGCTTACTCCAGAGCAATTAAAAAGCGTCACAAATCTGCCTTTTCCCTTCCAAATGAAAGTTAAAGTGACTACATACAAATCCAATTAAACTGATGGATCAGGCTTACTTTTCATCTTTTGAATCAAGTCATTTTTCATTAAAGCAGCTTGAAAGCCTTGAAATTTGAGATGAGCAAAGGAATCACAGAAGCTTCAATGTTTGGTTCAAATAAAACACCCAAAAGTTTGAGGGTCTGATTCTCTACTGCTCTGCGCCTTCTGTAGTTCTTTTCCTCTGTGCAAAATGAATGCATTTTAATTTGATAGCATTTGTTTCCTGCTTTGTACAGGTGTAAATGACCACACAACTTTCAAGGCACTGAAGAATTAGGCCCTGGATGTAGGACCGGCTGAAAAATTTCCATCAAATGATTTTCTCAACAGAAAACTGGATTTTCCACTAAACTTTCTTCATCCACCCTCAAACTTTTTATGGGGGTCCCAGAGGGCTCTGTGTTTGATCCTCTTCTCTTGTCTTCTCCCTCTACTAGGACTCAGCAATTTTTTTGCACTCAACTATTTTTTTACCAAAAAATGCAGATTTCGATTGACCAAAACAATTTGTGAATTTGGGTCAATTTTGGCAATTGTTTCATTCAGGAAAAAAATATTCAAACAAAACAAAAAATGATTTTAATCCTGCTTGACATAATTTTGGAATTTTCTACTGAAAATTTCAATTAAGATGATTTTTTAAAAAAAATTAATTAAAGAATATTTGGGGGAAAAATCCCCATTTGCTGACTAGCTTAATTTATAGGCACCTGTATGCTTATGAAATATGTGGCCAGGCTATGTCTATATACCATTTACTTCAACAAAACTGGACTGGAAATCTTGCAAGAAGTGATATTCTTCTAAATAGTTCTTAGGTTCTTCCTGCTGCTGAACAGGCCCAATCTATTAGAAGGATAGTATCTCTCCCAATGCAAACCTGAACCCAATTGGAACCAAGGGCAGGGATACACACCAGCAAAAAGTAGTGGGTGAAAAAATTAATCAAACTTCACATTTTGTATACATCTATACTGCAGACAGGTGTGATACGGCATAGATAGCTATACCTACGCTAGCTTTCTTTCTCTCTGTCCCATTGAATGTTCCACTGTGGATAAATACTTCAATAGTCATTGGGCCAAGGAGAGAAAGAGAGCAAATGGGAATGATTTTGTAGTCTAATGGTTAGAGCTTCCAAGCTGGGAGACCCATAGTGTGTCAGGTCCAGAAGGAGAGATTGAGGGAGCCCCATATTGGAATATCCCAGAGCTCAGTGGGTAGATCACTTTCCTGAGAGGTGGGGGACACCTGTTCAAATAATTTCTCTCCCTCTGGTAGAGAGTGAGGGAACTGAAGCTAGTGAGTGCTCTCACCACTGGGCTAAAATTTATAATGTTGCCACCGCTGCTCCTCCCTCCCTCTCTCTTATGAATTGGGCCTGATCCTGTAGGCATCTTCTGAGCATGCCTATGTGATTGGGCCCTGCATGCAACTTAGGCAACTGAATGCCTGTGTTCTCCTAGTTAATGGATCGCTCTGGGGCTTAGTCTGGAGGTAGGCCTCCAGGTGCCTAGAGTGAGATGGCAAGTCATGTTCCCAAAGGCAGAAACATAGATGTTTCAGGAACTTTTATGCTGAAAAACTTAGGTGCGGAATGAGCTTAGGTGCTTACAGCATTCAGTGAGTTTTGTGGACCACAAAGGAGCCAAAATTAGGAATTAGGCATCTAAGTATTTTCATGGATCGCACCTGTTTTGCCTGAATCAGGAGGACAGGATTGGGCCCAGTCAACAGAGGATTAGATAAGGGAAGCAGCTCTTATGAAACCAAAATTTGTTCTGATGGGCATCACCCCATAAGACCGGAGACTCACATTCCATGTGCAGATATTCTAATGCAGTGGTTTTCAACCAGGAGTCCGAGGCCCCGGGCGCCGCGACCAGGTTTCAGGGGATCCACCAAGCAGGGCAGGCATTAGACTTGCTGGGACCCAGGGCAGAAAGCCAAAGCCCAACTGCATGGGATTGAAGCCCAGGGGCCCAAGGTCTACGACTCGGGGCTGAAGTCAAAGTCTGAGCAATTTAGCTTCACGGGAGCCCCCTGCAACATGGGGCAATTGCCCTGCTTGCTACCCCCTAATACTAGTCCTGGCTTTTATATGCAGAAAAACAGCTGTTGTGGCACAGGTGGGCTGCGGAGCTTTTATAGCAAGTTGGGGCAGGGACATCAGAAAGAAAAAAGATTGTCAACCTCTGTTCCAATGCACCACATTTTGAATCAGACAAAACTGGAAATCACCCCAAGCATCTACAAAGAGGATGAGCTTCCCCCCTATACAGAGGGTCTGTACACGTTAGTCCTTTAAAACCAAGCTGAAGGGGTTCAAAGAGCCTTGTATATGACTCCTGATCATCACGATACAAAAGGTTATGACAAATATGCCTTATCTTATCTATAAGTAACGAATATATCTGTTACACTGTAGCAGATTCACATTTTTACAATGTTGTGTTATACTTAAAAATGAAAATTATTAATAAAATAAAGGTTGGTTATAATAGAGCAGTAGAAAAACACACAAGAAGTTTATGATTTTCTGTGCTCTACAATTTAAAAATCCTCATATAAAAATATTTTCCTGGACTGTAAATCATATTTTAGCTGGGAGCGATTTTTTCCCTGCAGAAATATAACCTGCTAAAACGCCAAAGTTTGTTTGAAAGCTCTAGCTTAACTAGCATGGGCACTGTAATAACAGACACATTTGTGGTTACTCATGTTTTAATCAGTCATCAAAGTTGTGTCATGTTCAGTGTGTGCAGCGAGATATCCTTTTCAGCTGAACATATAAGCAAAAAACACATGCAATTCTTACTGCCTGGACTTTCTACTTCTCATAAAAACATACCGTATTTATTTGCACATTTAATTTTTATTGCTATTTACAGCTTCAATGTTGCGTGTGCTAGAATCCTGCTTTGATTATAACAAAAGACAGTCATGCAACACTTAGGCTGGCCTTTGAAAACAGCATGCCATGAAAACATGTCTTCACGGAGTTGGTGGCAAGTTATTGAAAAGGATGATGTACTTATGCCTTTAAAGCTGGGCTAAATGTGGTGAAGTCTGGGTCTGGATGGAGGTACTTTCACATGGCTGGAGAAAAATGTGTTTATAATGAGGGAAAGATTAATATGTTTTGCTCTTGTGGAAATTTATATAGTAAATCATTCAGCCAGGCAATTAATTGAATTTCCATGGTTGTAGTGTCTTGGGTTATAAATGTATTGGTAACATGCATAGAAAAGATTCTTTTGTAAGCCACCACATTTCTGTTCACATTCCTTAATTTTAAAAACACTTACATCAATTTTCAAGTAACAAAAAAATAAAATAAAGATAATAGTGGAAACAACAAAGCTGGATAGGCAGTGGAGAGGCAAAGTAGCCAGCTGTTGATTAGACTATCTAATGAAATGTAATCAGCAGATCCAATAAGCGGGATTACTTGTGTGAGCAAATTTACTAACACGCATATAAGGGTTTGCAGAATCAGGTCCTGGAGTAGCATTTGCTTGATGAAACATAGTCATTCTAACATAAGGCCCTATTAAAAGCCCCTCTTTTGTTCATAGTGTATGCTGATGACCAGTGAGAGAATTATAAGTAGAATCATAGAATCTCAGGGCTGGAAGGGACCTCAGGAGGTCATCTAATCCAAACCTCTGCTCAAAGCAGAACCAATCCCCAATTTTTGCCCTAGATCCCTAAATGGCCCCCTCAAGGATTGGGTCACAACCCTGGGTTTAGTAGGCCAATGCGCAAACCACTGAGCTATCCCTTGCCCCCTGTTGAGTAGTGCAATGCTCAGTTGGAACAACAAAGGCACACTTTTTGGAATGTTTTCTGCTCCTCTGGCTACAATGGGAGTTTATTATGAGATCTAAATACACCCATAGCTCACAAATATATCTACACATTGCGATTAGTTTTTGGCAATAACCATGGCAATCGATGACAGAAAATGAAAGACCAGTAAATTTATAAAATGCCTTTGCCATGTTGCATATGAAATATTGTTGTATATGGGACATGGCTTAACCACAGAGCAGAGTCTCTGGGTCTAGGATGCTCTCTCAACTCATGGCCTGAGCTCCAACATAGAAACCATTAAAACATGGGACTGGAAGAGACCTAAAGAGGTCTCCTAGTCCAGTCCCCTGCACTCAAGGCAGGACTAAGTATTATGTAGACCATCCCTGATCGGTGTTTGTCTAGCCTGTTCTTTAAAGCCTCCAATGATGGAGAAAGAAAAGGAGTACTTGTGGCACCTTAGAGACTAACAAATTTATTTGAGCATGATGGAGATTCCACAACCTCCCTGGGCAATTTATTCCAGTGCTTAACTACCCTCTCAGTTAGAAATTTTTTCCTAATGTCCAACTTAAACCTCCCTTGCTGCAATTTAAGCCTATTGCTTCTTGTCCTATCATCAAAGGTTGATGAGAATAATTTTTCTCCCTCCTCCCTGTAACAACTTTTTATGTACTTGAAAACTGTTATGTCTACTCAGTCTTCTCTTCTCCAGACTAAACAAACCCAATGTTTTAAATCTTTCCTCATAGGTCATGTTTTCTAGATCTTTAAATCATTTTTGTTGCTCTCCTCTGGACTTTCTCCAATTTGTCCACCTTTCCTGAAATGTGGAGCCCGGAACTGGACACAGTACTACAGCTGAGACAGTATGAGCATGCAGTAGAGCAGAAGAATTACTTATCATGTCTTGCTTACAACACTCCTGCTAATAAATCTAAGAATGATGTTTGATTTTTTTGCAACAGTATTATACCGTTAACTCACATTTAGCTTGTGACCCACTATGACCCCCAGATCCTTTCTGCAGTTATCCCTTTCCTAGGCAGTTATTTCCCATTTTGTATGTGTGCAACTGATTGTTCCTTCCTAAATGGTGTACTTTGGATTTTCCTTATTGAATTTCATCCTATTTATTTCAGGTTATTTCTCCAGTTTGTCCAGATCATTTTGAATTTTAATCCTATCCTCCAAAGCACTTGCAACCCCTCCCAGCTTGGTATCATATGCAAACTTTATAAGTGTACTCTCTCTGCCATTATCTAAATCATTATGAAGATATTGAACAGAACCAGACCCAGCCTGATCCCTACAGCACCACACCTGATAAGTCCTTCCAGCTTGACTGTGAACCCTTAGCCTCCAATGTGTCTGTATCAATCCTGTCTCTATGTTGTTATGACCATTTAATATATAAGCTATCCAATATCACATAAACTCTGTTAATAACATTTAAAAGATCCAGTCTTTGTCTTGCATTTACTGGCACTGTTTCAATCCATTCACATATGTCCTTTCATTCATCTGCCCTGCACAGTATTCTACAGTCAGATCACTTTCCCAGTTAGTCTTTATCCTTCTTTCCAGACCACGTTTGTTTATTAGTTAATGATATAGATTAGTGACTTTCTTTTCAGCAAGCTCCTTAATGATAAATGGCTATTCTAATGAGTTAAACTCCAGGTCCTCTTCTCATAACAGGGACAATAGTGACTCTCAATAGCATTAAAGCCTTTTCAAAGTTCTTTAGAGCTTCTTCCTACTATCATTCTGAAACTAGTTATTAATAGAGTGAAAAAGATTCTGTTTTAGAATTAGGTGTATGTCCCTGGCTTCCTGTATTTCCTTTCTCCGATGTGGCAGCTGATCAAATATAAGAATATTATGTTGAGATTTTAAAATCCAACCTTAAGAGTAGAGAAAATTCCAGCATTGACCTATGCTTGGATTTTAGGTTTTATTATTTTACTGGTACGTATGTGTGTTGGCAGCAACGTTCCCTCTAATTTTTCCCATACATGTGTGGAAATAATTTTGTTATGTGCACCAATATGGAGGTGATGTGTGGTGTGGTGGGGCTGAGGAGTTCGGAGTGTGAGAGGGGAGCTCAGGGCTGGGGTGTAGGGGGTGAGGGCTCTGGCTGGGGATGCGGGCTCTGGGGTGGGGCTGGGGATGAGGGGTTCAGGGTGCGGGAAGGGGCTCAGGATTGGGGCAGAGGGTTGGGGTGCAGGAGGGTGAGGGCTCCAGCTGGGGGTGTGGGCTTTGGAGTGGGGCCGGGGATGAGGGGTTTGGGGTGCAGGCTGCCCCAGGGGCACGGAAGGGAGAGAAGACACCCCACATCCCTCTCTCCCTGCAGCAGCACCTGGTCTTGGTGAAAGAGGCGCCTCTCCCTGCCGCAGCAGCTCCAGGGCTGGGTCCTGGGGAGAAGCTTGATAGGCTGCTGCATGACTGCGCAGCTTAGAGGAAACTTAGGTTAGCAGGGGTGTTCTCTCCCCATATGCACAGCAATAGGACTGGCTACTGGCCACTTTAGAATCCTGAACTTACTATTTCTCCTTTTCAGGGATCTGAATTCTAAATTAATATCCAGTAGATTAGGGCCCAAAACAGATCCAGGTTTGGATGGCAAACCACCCCTAAGTTTAAAAGTGTTTGAATTTGGCTCATTATAAAAATACGGCCTAGTGAAAAAAATTGGTCTTGGTTCAGAATTTTGATCCCACAACATTGGGCAGTATGGTTTCACATTTTAGGTTCATGTTTCTCTGTTACCTAGTCATTACACCCCTCCTTTAGATAATCAGAATTGTCATAAACCCATCTCCTAATCAGTACATTTTTCATGAGTTTGGAACTCTGCTAAAGAATCCTGCAAGCCCCTTTCCACCAGTCAATGCCAATAAAAACTGCAATGCCACGGACAGCCAGAAGGGGGCTCCAGGAAACGATTTAGTTTATGCCATACTATTTTTATACCTTTTCTTTTAAAAACATCTACTGCCTGGCTGTTGAACACTGAATGCCTAAGGGAGCATAATGGAAAAGTTGTCCAATTGACCAAGGAGGGGGAAGGGGGAGAAAGATTGCTGGTTGAGGTCTCTTACATTTAAGCTGTCTTGTTCAATGTTTTATTCCATAGACTCTTTTACAAGAGAAGGACATTATCATGCCCCCTCATCACATCTTAAGTCCCACTGCTTGGTTCTACATTATTCATTCTGCAGACCAGACCTGGCAGGACTGTTAATTTTGATTTTTGGTATGTCTTGAAACACCAGGGAAGTTCCAGAAGACTGTATGAAAGCATAGGTTGTGCCAATATTTAAGGAAGGTAAATGGGATGATCCTAGTAATTAAATGCCTGTCAGTCTGACATGGATCCCAGGAAAAATAATGAAGCAATTGATATGGGACTTGATTAATGAAGAATTAAAGAGGGGTAATATAATTAATGCCAATCAACATGTATTTATGGAAAATACATTTTTTGGCACTCTAACTTGATATCTTTTTTCGATGAGATTACGAGTTTGGTTGATAAAGGTAACAGTGTTCATGTAATACACTTAGACTTCCACAAGGCATTTGACTGAGTACTGGATGACATTTTGATTATAAACTAGAACAATATAAGATTAACATGGCACACATTAAATGGATGAAAAGCTGGCTAACTGATCAGCCACAAAATGTAATTATAAATGGGGAATCGTCATCAGCAAGCAGGTGTTTTTCCAGTGGGGTCCTACAGGCAGAGGTTCTTGGCCCTATGCTATTTTTATTAATGACCAGGAAGAAAACATAAAATCACCACTGATAAAGTTTGCAGATGATGCCAATACTGGGGGAGTGGTAAATAATGAAGAGGATAGGTCACTGATACAGAGCAATCTGAATTGGTTGGTAAACTGTGTGCAAGCAAACAATATGCCTTCTAATATGGGTAAATATATACATCTAGGAACAAAGAATGTATGCCATATTTACACAATGGGGGATTCTATCATGAGAAGCAGTGACTCTGAAAAAAGTTGTGTGGGTCATGGTGGATAATCACCTGAACATCATTTCTCAGTGCAATGCTGTGACTAATGAAATCCTTGGATGCACAAACAGGGGAATCTCAAGTAGGAGTGGTGAGGTTATTTTACCTCGGTATTTGACTCTGAAAAAAGTTGTGTGGGTCATGGTGGATAATCACCTGAACATCATTTCTCAGTGCAATGCTGTGACTAATGAAATCCTTGGATGCACAAACAGGGGAATCTCAAGTAGGAGTGGTGAGGTTATTTTACCTCGGTATTTGGCACTAGTTTGACCGCTGCTGGAATACTGAATCCAGTTCTTGTGTCCACACTTCGAGTATGTCTACACTATGAAATTAGGTCGATTTTATAGATGTTGATTTTTAGAAATCGATTTTATACAGTCGATTGTTTATGTACCCTCTAAGCGCATTAAGTCGGCAGAGTGCATCTTCACTACCATGGCTAGCATTGACTTACAGAGCAGTCCACAGTTCCCGCAGTCTCCGCCGTGCATTGGAATTCTGGGTTAAACTCCCAATGCCTGATGCAACACAAATGTTGTTGAACTTTGCTCTCCTGCTCTCTTACAGACGCCATACCACAGCAAGCATGGAGCCTGCTCAGATCACCGCTGCTGTTGTGAGCATTGTAAACACCTTGCGCATTATCCTGCAGTATGTGCAGAACCTGCAAAAGCAGATGAGGAGGCAATGACAGCGCGATCACGATAATGATGAGGACATGGACACAGACTTCTCTCAAAGCATGGGCCCTGGCAATTTGGACATCATGGTGGTAATGGGGCAGGTTCCTGCCATGGAATGCCGATTCTGGGCCCAGGAAACAAGCACAGGCTGGTGGGATCACATAACATTGCAGGTCTGGGATGATTCCCAGTGGCTGTGAAACTTTCACATGCATAAGGGCACTTTCATGGAACTTTGTGACTTGCTTTCTCCTGCCCTGAAGCGCAAGAATACCAAGATGAGAGCAGCCCTCACAGTTGAGAAGCGAGTGGCAATAGCCCTCTGGAAGTTTGCAATGCCAGACAGATACCAGTCGGGAATCAATTTGGAGTGGGTAAATAAATCTACTGTGGGGGCTACTGTGATCCAAGTAGCCAACCAATCACTGAGCTGCTGCTATCAAGGGTAGTGACTCTGGGAAATGTGCAGGTCATAGTGGATGGCTTTGCTGCAATGGGGTTCCCTAACTGTGGTGGGGTGACAGACGGAACCCATATCCCTATCTTGGGACTGGACCACCTTGGCAGCCAGTACATAAATCATAAGGTGTACTTTCAATGGTGCTGCAAGCCCTGGTGGCTCATAAGGGATGTTTCACTGACATCAACGTGGAATGGCCAGGAAAGGTGCATGACGCTCACATCTTCAGGAATTCTGGTCTGTTTGAACAGCTGCAGGAAGGAACTTACTTCCCAGACCAGAAAATTACCATTGGGGATGTTAAAATGCCTGTTGTTATCCTTGGGGACCCAGCCTACCCCTTCATGCCATGAAACCGTACACAGGCACCCTGCACAGTAGTAAGGAGCAGTTCATCTATAGGCTGAGCAAGTGCAGAATGGTGGTAGAATGTGCAGCTAGGTGCCCTGCGCATCAGAGTAGCTTTGAAAACCAGTTTCATGACTGGTCAGACTACAGTATGACAGTTCTGTTTGTTTCTCCTTGATGAAAACCTGCCCCCTTGGTTGACTCTAATTCCCTGTAAGCCAACCGACCCCTCCCTTCAATCAGTGCTTTCAGAGGCAATAAAGTCATTATTGTTTCAAAATCATGCATTCTTTATTAATTCATCACACAAATAGGGGGAAAACTTGCAAGGTAGACCAGGAGGGGTGAGTGACGAGGGAAGCACTGTGTGGGGTGGTGGATGAGGGGAGGAGGGAAGGACAAGGCCACACTACAGTTCAAAACTTATTGAATGCCAGCCTTCTGTTGCTTGGGCAATCCTCTGGGGTGTAGTGGCTGGGTGCCCATAGCCTCCCCCCCACATTCTTGGGCATCTGGGTGAGGAGGATATGGAACTTGGGGAGGAGGGCAGGCAGTTATATAGGGGCTACAGTGGCAGTCTGTGCTCCTGCTGCCTTTCCTTCAGCTCCACCAGATACCTGAGCATGTCATTTTGCTCCCCCATTAGCCTCAGCATTGCATCCTCTCTCATCTCGTCGTGCTCCTCCCCCTCTCATCGCGTTCATTTAACACTTTCCTGGACTCTGCCATTGTTTGCCTCCACGCATTCTGTTGAGCTCTTTCAGTGCGGGACGACTGCATGAGCTCTGAGAACATTTTATCGCGAGTACATTTTTTTCGCCTTCTAATCTGTGCTAGCCTCAGGAATGGATATGATAGGGGGAGCGTAGAAACATTTTCAGATTCGTGAGGAAAAAAAAGGGAGAGTAGTATTTTAAAAGATCCCTTTGTTCTCTAAAAGGTAAGACACTGAATCAAGTGATTCACATTACATAGCACATGTGCTTTTGGTACAAGGTCGCATTTTGCCTCTTATATTGAGTGCCTGCCGGTTTGGTGTGAGACATCACACACGCTCGGCTGGGCAACAGAATTCGGCTTGCAGGCAGCCATGATAAAGCAAAGGGTTTCGACTTCAACCTTCATAACATGTGGGAATGGTTTCAAACAGCAGCGCCCTCCTTTCCTATACCAAGCAAAGCCTGTTGGGTGGGCCATTTCAAAGGAGGGGCTGCGGTTTTAGGGTGAATGTGCAGCACAACCCAACCCATCCCAATTCTCTGAGATGATCGCTTCATAACGCACACTCCATAATGCACACACACACACTCCACCATGTGGCTAGTATCAGCGAAGATCCGTGTCAGCCAAACGTGAACAGCTCAGCATGAACGGGCCACCCCCACCTTTTGCCTAACAGCGGGGATGATTTCTTTTCAGCCAAAGGCAAACAGCCCAGCAGGAACAGGCACCTCTGAATGTCCCCTTGGCATGGTAAAGTGTCCTACCATGGAGGATGGAATAAGGCAGCCCTTCCCAGAAACCTTCTGCAAAGGCTTTTAGAGTACCTCCAGGAGAGCTTCATGGAGATGTTCCTGGAAGATTTCTGCTCCATCCCCAAACACATTAACAGACTTTTCCAGTAGCTGTACTGGCCACAAATGCATCCCAAGTCTTCAGGGAAAATTACTCATGAAACATGCTTGTTTTTAAAACCTGGATTATATTAACAAAGGTACACACACCAGAGGTGCCTTCTCCGGCTTCATGGTCCGAGCCCGCCTTGGGAGGGCTGGGAGGGTATTGGCTCCAGGGTGATGAACAGTTCCAGGCTAACGGAACCTCCTCCTCCTCCTCCTCCTCATCCACAAAATCCTCATCCCTGTTGCGTGAGACTCCCCCCTTGCAGGTGTTCATGGACAGTGGTGGGATAGTGGTAGGGACACCCCCTAGAATGGCACACAGCTCATCATAGAAGCGGCATGTATGGGGCACTGACCCGGAGGGTATTTTTGCATCCTTTGTTTTTTGATAGGCTTGCCTCAGCTCCTTAACTTTCACGTGGCACTGCTGTGTGTCCCTGTTGTAGCCTCTGTCCATCATGTCCTTGGAGATTTTAGCGTATATATTGGCATTTCGTCTTTTGGAACGGAGTTCTGCCTGCAATTATTCTTCTTCCCATACAGCAATCAGATCCAGTACCTCCCGTTCGGTCCATGCTGGAGCTCTTTTGCGATTCTGGGACTGCATGGTCACCTGTGCTGATCAGCTCGTCATGTTGGCCAAACAGGAAATGAAATTCAAGAGTTCCCGGGGCTTTTCCTGTCTACCTGGCCAGTGCATCTGAGTTGAGAGTGCTGCCAAGAGTGGTCACAATAGAGCACTCTGGGATAGCTCCTGGAGGCCAATACCATCGAATTGTGTCCACACTACCCCAAATTTGACTCAGCGAGGTCATTTTAGCACTACTCCCCTCGTCGGGAAGGAGTACAAAAATCAATTTTAAGAGCCGTTTAAGTTGACAATACAGGCTTGGTCATGTGGATGGGTGCAGGGTTAAATCAACCTAAACCTGCTAAATTCGACTTAAATTCATAGTGTAGACCAGGGCTTCAAGAAGGACATTGATAAAATTGGAGTGGGTTCACAGAAGAAGCACATGAATGATTAAGAGATTAGAAAATATGCCTTATAGTAATAGCCTCAAGGAGCTCAATCTATTTTGTTTACCAAAGAGAAGGGGGTGTGTCTTGATCACACTCTATAAGCAGCTAGATGGGGAACATACATTTAATAATGGGGTCATTGATATAGCAAAGAAAGTTATAACATGATTCATGATAGTCAGAAGTTGAAACTAGACAAATTTAGACAGGAAATAACATGTAAATTTTTAACAGTGAAAGAAAATAGCCACTGGAACAACTGAACTTAGGTCATAGTGGATTCTCCATTACTAACCATTTTAAAATCATGATTGGATGTTTTTATAAAAAATCAGCTCTAGGAAAAAAAAATTTGGAGGGGGCTTGTGTTATATTTCCAGTCCAATTTGGGTGTGGAGTCTTTAACATGAAGACTAAAAGAGACAGAATTTCTTTGAATGCTGTATATTGGAATATTTGATGCTGAGCAACCTCAAGTCCTAGAGATTTCAAGGGAAACTGCTCAATCTGCTTAAAGCTAAGTATGTGCTTAAGTGCTTTGCTGGGCTGAAACCATACCGCTCAGTACCTCACAGGCTCAAGCCCTAAAAGATTTGAGGCTGATGAGTATTACAGTAAAGAGCATAGCTGAAGAAAAGAGTGAACAGTATGGAAATATTGCTGCAGATATTAACTTGCTATATTGCTTTTTCAGGGCAAGTGCAATGCGTACACTTAGCACAAAGTAAAAAGAAAAAATGTTTGCTACAGTTGTCGTTGTGAAAGTCATGCATATTGTGCTCCTGCTTCATGACACACTGCATTCATTTACAAAGAAGTCCTGAACAACAAAAACAAAAGACACTGAATTTCTTTGAATGCACCAAGCATCTAATGCTTTGAGTGCCACTTCACAAGCTAAAGTGCAAGAAAGCAATAAGTAATTAAGCAATAATGACCTTTAGTTGGGCATTCCTGGCAGTTAATCCAGCCATTAACCCAGTAGAGTTTTGCTCCTGAGAAGCCCCAATCCAGAGGTTGCCATGGGAGTATTTAAACTAAAGTAATTACCATTTTGATGTGTTGAAAAGTTGAAAACTGAACTGCACATTGCCATGGATACAGTGTTCTATTTACAGAACTGGTCTTTCCCTAGCAGTTAAAGACCAGTATAACTAACAGGACTTCACTCTGAATGTTTCATTAGGTTTATAATTGATGTACTTTCCTATACAGGAAGTACTGAAGTAAATGTTATTTAGTTATCTAAGGCTTTTGGTAAGTTTTAAGGGAAAACACTGTATATCAAACTGTCTTTACCTATTCTAGTTCTTATACTGCACCCATTTCCCTAGTATCTGCCAATCAGTGCACAGGAATTTTGTACAGTTAGGCTGAAACTGCCTGGGGCTTCCAGACTTTGTCCAATGCATTGCATACCCATGCAAGAACTGGTTAAGGAGTTAAACCAGGTTTGCTAATATTTTTGTTAACACCACTGGTTAGCTATCTAATAGATTATGGATTTATATTATTTGAGTTAGTTAGGCATCAGACAACCACTGGGTATTAGTAGAAAATGTGAGTCCCAAACATTCATGAACTTTACCATGAGTGTTTGTTGTCAAAAATTCATACTGAAGTTTATCATCCATTATTCTCCTGTTTTAAGTGTTGCAATCATCACATCAAGGGCCAGAAACAATACTACATCATTCAGGTAGAAATCACACACCACAAATATTGAATAAGGAATCACCAAAGCAAACCCATAGGATGTCAAGTATCAGGGGGTACCCATGTTAGTCTGTATCCACAAAAACAAGGAGTCCGTTGGCACCTTAAAGACTAACAGATTTATTTGAGCATAAGCTTTCGAGGGTAAAAACCTGACTTCTTCAGATGCATGGAGTGAAAGTTAAGATGCAGACATACATATACTGACGCATGAAGAGAAGGGAGTTACCTCACAAGTGGAGAACCAGTGTTGACAGGGCCAATTCTATCAGGGTGGATGTAGTCCACTCCCAACAATAGATGAGGAGGTGTCAATTGCAGGAGAGGCAAAGCTGCTTCTGTAAGGAGCCAGCCACTCCCAGTCCCTATTCAAGCCCAAATTAATGGTGTTAAATTTGCAAATAAATTTTAGTTCTGCTGTTTCTCTTTGAAGTCTGTTTCTGAAGTTTTTTTGTTCAAATATAGCGACTTTCAAATCTGTTATAGAATGTCCAGGAAGATTGAAGTGTTCTCCCACTGGCTTTTGTGTGTTACCATTCCTGATGTCTGATTTGTGTCCATTTATTCTTTTACGTAGGGACTGTCCAGTTTGGCCAATGTACATGGCAGAGGGGCATTGCTGGCACATGATGGCATATATAACATTAGTAGACATGCAGGTGAATGAGCTTCTGATGGTGTGGCTGATGTGGTTGGGTGCTCCGATGGTGTCACTAGTGTAGATATGGGGACAGAGTAGGCAACGAGATTTGCTACAGGGGTTGGTTCCTGGGTTAGTGTTTCTGTGGTGTGGTGTGTAGTTGTTGGTGAGTATTTGCTTCAGGTTGGGGGGCTGTCTGTAAGCAAGGACTGGCTTGTCTCCCAAGATCTGTGAGAGTGAGAGATCATTTTCCAGGATAGGTTGTAGATCGTTGGTAATGTGCTGGAGAGGTTTTAGCTGGGGGCTGTACATGATGGCCAGTGGTGTTCTGTTATTTTCCTTGTGGGGCCTGTCCTCTAGTAGGTGATTTCTGGATACCTGTCTCACTCTGTCAATCTGTTACCTCACTTCCCCAGGTGGGTATTGTAGTTTTAAGAATGCTTGATAAAGATCTTGTAGGTGTTTGTCTCTGTCTGAGGGATTGGAGCAAATTCGGTTGTATCTTAGGGCTTGGCTGTAGACAATGGATCATGTGATGTGTCCTGGATGGAAGCTGGAGGCATGTAGGTAAGTATAGCGGTTTCCGGTATAGGGTGGTGGTTTTGTGACTATCACTTATTTGCACTGTAGTGTCCAGGAAGTGGATCTCTTATCTGGACTGATCCAGGCTGAGGTTGAAATAGGATGAACATTCTTTTTCAAAATTCTTTGGATAAACACTTACCAAAGACAATACATTAGAAGAAATTCAAGATTTGTTTGTTCAAAATTCATCACCTAATTAGCAAATATTATTCTTACTAAGTAGTATGAAAAGAGCTCCGGCTGTCACACGTGTTCTATAAGCATTGGTTATACCAGCTGATTGCAAACCTTGGATCTTTTAAACAACTTCATGCCAGAAACCTACAAGCATTGCAACTGCTCTGGATCAGCTGGGTGTCCTCATTCCATCATACAATGCAGTGTCTAGGGCTTGTATATTAGTCAAATCCCCCTTTTTTCACCAACAGTGTCAGGCACTGTGAGATAGGTGATTCAGAAATCTCAGCATGCCATGGTACAAAGATGGATGTAAGGGAAAGGGGGTGGACAGGTGCCATAAAATTCATTTCAAACACACACTAAATCCTAGCAATAAGAAATTAATTAATGTTCATCTTATAGCTAAGGCACTGGACTGGCATTCAGCATTCCTTGCTCTGCCACAAGCTTTCTGTGTGACCTTGGGCAAGTCACTGTACCTCAGTTCCCCATCTGTGAAAAGGTGATAATCCTTCTTTTCTCCCACCCTTTGACATTAATTGTATGTGCAGCACCTAGCACAATGCAGCCCAACCTGCTTGTGGCCTATATGCACCACTACAATATAAGTATTAATAATTTCTGTTAGGCTTTTAGCATTGCTGGTGGGGAGCAGATTTCATACATACAGTTGCATAAAGTTGCGTAAGTGACTGTCCTTGTAAATGTACTTGTGTTATCTCCTAGGATACTGTGACACATACTAAACCAGAAGCAGCATGGGATTTAGCCCACATGTACAGTAATACTTTTGGACTCACAAAATATCCATGTCTCAAAAAAAATCATATTCTTTGATGCACACTGCGTTTGTCACTGCACAAAGCTGATTGTCAGCATGGATCAAGAGAAGAAAGGCATGTTTGACAAGTGCTTTTTCAGCTACTTTTTTAAAATGAATTTCCATGAGGATCACCGTTCTTTAGATTCACTTATACCTGCTCCTATCTGTCATGTCACAGGATATTATGAAACACAACCTGACCACTGAGTCGGGGCAACCTGTTAATAAAGTGAAAGCGCACATGAAGCTTGCTAAAAACCAAAGTTGAAAACACATGTGGCAGGTGTGGGGTCAAACATCCAGAGTTCTTCTTTGAATATACCACACTGGACATGCCAAAGAAAGCATTTTGCTTCCTGTGCAGCACTCCCAGGCCCTGGGGACCTGGGAAATAAAAGATCTGAACCAGGGGACTAAGTCAATCTCTTTCATATGCCAGTGCAGCAGCAGCAGATCAGCTAGGCCACAAAATTTGATAGGGACTTCCCCCCACCTCTGCAAGTTTGTATTATAGCATGAACCAGGTGTTAATTATGGGTAGAAACAAACAGATACATTTCAAGATGATCAGCAAAATCATAGCTGATTCAAGCACTTCAAGTTTATCATTCCAATAAAACATGTCATAGAGAGAGGGAGGGATAGCTCAGGGGTTTGAGCATTGGCCTGCTAAACCCAGGGTTATGAGTTCAATCCTTGAGAGGGCTATTTAGGGGTCTGAGCCAAAAATTGGGGTTTGGTCCTGCTTTGAGCAGGGGGTTGGACTAGATGACTCCTGTGGTCCCTTCCAACCCTGATATTCTATGTTCTGTAATACACTGTCTATTTACACAGGTTTGTATGCAGTGTTGTTGTAGCCATGTTGCTCCCAGGATATTAGAATGACAAGGAGGGTGAGACTAACTTTTATAGGACCAATTTCCATTGATGAGAGAGCAGGGTTGCCAGGTGTCCAGTTTTCGACCAAAACGTCAGGTTGAAAAGGGACCCTGGCAGCTCCAGTCAGCACCACTGACCAGGCCATTAAAAGTCTGGCTGGCAACGCAGCAGGGCTAGGACAGGCTCCTTGCCTGCCATGGCTCCATGTGGCTCCCAAAAGTAGAGGCATGTCCCCCCTCCAGCTCCTAGGTATAGGGGTAACCAGGGGGCTCCACGTGCTGCCCCCACCTCAAGCACCAGCTCTGCAGAACCCATTGGCTGCGAACCCCAGAACCCGCAACCCCAGCTAGAGCCCTCACCTCCTCCTGCATCCCAACCCCCTGAGCTAGCCCAGTGAAAATGAGCAAGTGAGTTAGAGTGGGGAGAGTGGGGAAGGGGTGGGGGGAAGGGGGGAGGAGGGGCGAGGCCTTGGAGAGTGGGTGGTCCTTGGAGGAGAGGAGGGGCAGGGCAAGGGTGTTCAGTTTTGTGCAAGTAGAAAGTTGGCAACCCTATGACAGAGACAAGCTTTTGAGCTTACACAGAGCTCTTCTTCACCCACCCACCCTGTGTCTCTATTTACACAGGTGTCACTCTCACCCAAAGTGAAACTTCTTATCCACTGAAACCCTTAGCACTGGTCTACACTAGGCGTTGAGGTTGAATTTAGCAGCGGTAAATCAATGTAACCCTGCACCCGTCCACATGACGAAGCCCTTTTTTTTGATTTAAAGGGCTCTTAAAATCGATTTCCTTACTCCACCCCCAACAAGGGGATTAGTGCTGAAATTGGTTTTGCTGGGTCGAATTTGGGGTACTGTGGACGCAATTTGTGAAAAATCTCCCAGGGCATGAAGGACAGAGGCCATAACAGGGACCCAGAGCAGTGCCATGTGAAACTTAAGGAGCTGAGGCAAGCCTACCAGAAAACCAGAGAGGCAAACGGCCGCTCCGCATCAGAGCCCCAAACATGTCGCTTCTATGATGAGCTGCATGCCATTTTAGGGGGTTCAGCCACCACTACCCCAGCCGTGTTGTTTGACTCCTTCAATGGAGATGGAGGCAACACGGAAGCAGGTTTTGGGGATGAGGAAGATGATGATGATGAGGTTGTAGATAGCTCACAGCAAACAAGCGGAGAAACCAGTTTTCCCGACAGCCAGGAACTGTTTCTCACCCTGGACCTGGAGCCAGTACCCCCCGAACCCACCCAAGGCTGCCTCCCAGACCCACCAGGTGGAGAAGGGACCTCTAGTGAGTGTATCTTTTAAAATACTTTACAAAGTTTAAAAGCCAGCATGTTTAATGATTAATTTGCCCTGGCATTCATGGCTCTCCTGGATATACTCCCAAAGCCTTTGCAAAAGGTTTCTGGGGAGGGCAGTCTTATTCCTCTGGGACACTTTACCACTCCAGGCCAGTAACACGTACTTGGGAATCATTATAGAACAAAGCATTGCAGTGTATGTTTGCTGGTGTTCAAACAACATCTGTTCTTTATCTCTCTGTGTTATCCTCAGGAGAGTGATATCATTCATGGTCACCTGGTTGAAATAGGGTGCTTTTCTTAAGGGGACATTCAGAGGTGCCTGTTCCTGCTGGGCTGTTTGCCTATGGCTGAACAGAAATGTTCCCCGCTGTTAGCCACATGGTGGGGGGGGGGAGCCAAAATGTGACCTTGTAACGAAAGCACATGTGCTATGTATGTAATGTTAACAGCAAGGTTTACTGTGAAAGAGCGTACCCATTGTTCTATAAAATGTCTTTTCAAATAGCACTGTCCCTTTTTTTTTCTCCGCCAGCTGCATGTGTTTCAAGGATCACAGGATCTTCTCCTTCCCAGAGGCTAGCGAAGATTAGAAGGCGAAAAAAAACGCACTCGTGATGAAATGTTCTCTGAGCTCATGCTGTCCTCCCACACTGACAGAGCACAGACGAATGCATGGAGGCAGACAATGTCAGAGCGCAGGAAAGCACAAAATGACCGGGAGGAGAGGTGGCGGGCTGAAGAGAGTAAGTGGCGGGCTGAAGCTGAAAGGTGGCAGCAGCGTGATGAGAGGAGGCAGGATTCAATGCTGAGGCTGCTGGAGGATCAAACTAATATGCCCCAGCGTATGGTTGAGCTGCAGGAAAGGCAGCAGGAGCACAGACCGCCGCTACAGCCCCTGTGTAATCAACCGCCCTCCTCCCCAAGTTCCATAGCATCCTTACCCAGATGCCCAAGAACACGTTGGGGGGGCCTCCGGCCACCCAGCCACTCCACCCCAGAGGATTGCCCAAGTAACAGAAGGTTGGCATTCAATAAGTTTTAAACTTTTAAAGTGCTGTGTGGCCTTGTCCTTCCCTCCTCCACCACCCCTCCTGGACTACCTTGGTAATTATCCCCCTATTTGTGTGATGAATTAATAAAGAATGCATGAATGTGAAGCAACAATGACTTTATTGTCTCTGCAAGTGGTGATCGAAGGGACGTGGGGAGGGTGGTTAGCTTACAGGGAAGTAGAGTGAACCAACGGGCGGAGGATTTCATCAAGGAGAAACAAACAGAACTTTCACACCATAGCCTGGCCAGTCATGAAACTGGTTTTCAAAGCTTCTCTGATGCGCACCGCACCCTCCTGTGCTCTTCTAATCGCCCAGGTGTCTGGCTGTGCATAATCAGCAGCCAGGCGATTTGCCTCAACCTCCCACCCCGCCATAAACGTCTCCCCCTTACTCTCACAGATATTGTGGAGCGCACAGCAAGCCGTAATAACAATGGGAATATTGGTTTCGCTGAGGTCTAACCGAGTCAGTAAACTGCACCAGCGTGCTTTTAAACGTCCAAATGCACATTCTACCACCATTCTGCACTTGCTCAGCCTGTAGTTGAACAGCTCCTGACTACTCTCCAGGCTGCCTATGTATGGCTTCATGAGCCATGGCATTAAGGGATAGGCTGGGTCCCCAAGGATAACTATAGGCATTTCAACATCCCCAACGGTTATTTTCTGGTCTGGGAAGAAAGTCCCTTCCTGCAGCTTTTGAAACAGACCAGAGTTCCTGAAGATGCGAGCGTCATGTACCTTTCCCAGCCATCCCACGCTGATGTTGGTGAAACGTCCCTTGTGATCCACCAGTGCTTGCAGCACCTTTGAAAAGTACCCCTTGCGGTTTATGTACTCGCTGGCTTGGTGCCCCGGTGCCAAGATAGGGATATGGGTTCTGTCTATGGCCCCACCACAGTTAGGGAATCCCTTTGCAGCAAAGCCATCTACTATGACCTGCACATTTCCCGGGTCACTACCCTTGATATCAGCAGATCTTTGATTGCGTTGGCTACTTGCATCACAGCAGCCCCCACAGTAGATTTGCCCACTCCAAATTGATTCCCGACTGACCGGTAGCTGTCTCGCATTGCAAGCTTCCAGATGGCTATCGCCACTTGCTTGTGAACTGTGAGGGCTGTTCTCATCTTGGTATTCTTGCCCTTCAGGGCAGGGGAAAGCAAGTCACAAAGTTCCATGAAAGTGCCCTTACGCATGTGAAAGTTTCGCAGCCACTGGGAATCATCCCAGACCTGCAACACTATGCGGTTAAACCAGTCTGTGCTTGTTTCCCGAGCCCAGAATCGGCGTTCCACCGCATGAACCTGCCCCATTAGCACCATGATGCCCACATTGGCAAGGCCTGTGCTTTGAGAGAAGTCTGTGTCCATGTCCTCATCACTCTCGTCACCGCGCTGATGTCGCCTACTCGCCCGGTTTCGCTTTGCCAGGTTCTGGTGCTGCATATACTGCTGGATAATGCGTGTGGTGTTTAATGTGCTCCTAATTGCCAAAGTGATCTGAGTGGACTCCATGCTTGCCGTGGTATGGCGTCTGCACAGAAAAAAGGGGCGGAAGGAGGTTCTGCTGTTGCCCTGACGGAGGGAGGGGCGACTGACAACATGGCTTACAGGGTTGGCTTACAGGGAATTAAAATCAACAAAGGGGGTGGCTTTGTGAGAAACTGAATGGCCGCCTCAAGGATAGAACTCAAAACCTCAAGGATAGAACTCAAAACTGGGTTTAGTAGGCTGTCGATTTCGCAGAGGGAGGGAGGAGAAAATGAATACAAAACAAATCTGGTCTATTTCTTGTTTTGAGCCACTTCATCTATCTTTATACATCATGCTGGCAGCAGACTGTGCAGTACGACCGCTAGCCATCGTCACCTCCTGGGTGCTCGGCAGAAGACGGTGCAGTATGACTACTGGCCATCGTCTTCTGCTGGCTGCAAATTAAAAGACAGTGCACTGCCGGTAGGACTCAATCACCATGAAACGAAACAAGGGAAATGACCTGGCTGAGTCACTCCCATGTTTGCCCAGGAGCCCGGTTAAAAGAGCACCCAGGACTATGTCGACGACAGCTACCAGTCATACTACACTGTCTGCTGCCAAAAGGCAATAAACTGCTGCTATGTAGCAATGCAGTACCGTGTCCACCAGCACCCAGGAGACATACGGTGACGGTTAGCTGAGTGGGCTCCATGCGTGCCGTGGTATGGCGTCTGCACAGGTAACTCAAGAAAAAAGGTGCAAAACGATTGTCTGCCCTCGCTTTTATGGAGGGAGGGAGGGAACGGGGGCCTGACGATATGTACCCAGAACCACCCGCGACAATGTTTTAGCCCCGTCAGGCACTGGGATTTCTACCCAGAATTCAAATGGGCAGTGGAGACTGCGGGAACTGTGGGATAGCTACCCACAGTGCAAAGCTCCGGAAGTCGACTGTTGCCTCGGTACTGTGGACACAGTCCACTGACTACATGCACTTAGAGCATTTGTGTGGGGACACACATACTCGACTGTATAAAAATGCTTTCTACAAAACCGACTTCTATAAATTCGATCTAATTTCGTAGTGTAGACATACTCTTAGATCTCATTGTTGGGGCAGGTTCAGTATTTCTAATGGCTCAATAAATCATAGAAGGGACATAGTCTGACTCATGTGCATACTTGAAATGACTAATAATGCTAGTTGGAATTACATATTGAAGAGCAAAGAGGCCCATGTGCATGCCCTCAGGCCATACAAGTGATGCTCAACTCTACTTAGTTTCTAGCAGTAAAAAAAAAAAAATACCTCAAGCATCTCGGGTGAGGGAACCAGACATGTGAACACCCATTGACAATAATGGAATTGCTCTGACTGACCTATAAGGAGACTAATTCTTTATCTTTTAGGATTTCCTCACAAAGTCTTACAGGCTGGAAGTAAGCTCTGATACTGGTGAGTATGCTGGTTCTGTACATTGAAGGTTAATAGTGTTTGGGATTCTTGTTACTGATGTAATAGGGGGTGTCTTATTAATGGGCCCATTTCCTAAGATGTACGTGTACTCTATTGAGAGATTTCAGAGTAGCAGCCGTGTTAGTCTGTATTCGCAAAAAGAAAAGGAGTACTTGTGGCACCTTAGAGACTAACAAATATATTAGAGCATAAGCTTTCGTGAGCTACAGCTCACTTCATCGGATGCATTTGGTGGAAAAAACGACCATTTTTTTGTTTTTTTCCACCAAATGCATCCGATGAAGTGAGCTGTAGCTCACAAAAGCTTATGCTCTAATATATTTGTTAGTCTCTAAGGTGCCACAAGTACTCCTTTTCTTCTATTGAGAGAGAAGAAGTTTCCGTGGCTTCACTCTGAATGCCTGTCATGTTGCCATGCATAGCTCCCTTAAGCCTCATCTTTTTCTTAGTTTAGCAGCCAGTGTTTATGAACTTCTTTTAGAAAATCTTTACTTAAGAGATTACTTCTAATAATTTGTGGGGAAAATTAGATAAGACAACTGCTAATGTTCAGACATTAGATGTTGATATCTTCAGAAGGCTGATGGAAAAAATCTCGCTACGTTGCATGACCTCTTCAATTTTTCCTCCTGTAATGTAGTTTGTGGTGTGATATCACCATCAGTAACTTTTTCACTTCAAGACTTGGCAAGGATCCAGATGGTATTAAAGTCACTTGCTCAGGCAAAAGAAGAATGGTATGTTTGGGATGAAACTATCCTAAAGGGCATTGTTGCAATTAGAGAGATGAATGACCATGGGCTTTATTTAGAACACTACGTACACATTCCATATCATTATTCTAAGCAACCCAGCTCACACTGCTAGGTAGTATAATGTTACTGAGTCAATACCTGCAGAACTGCAAAACCATTTCTAAGTGAGGGGCCATTTTAACTCCATATTTATTTTTATCTCCATGTTTATTTATAAAATAACTGTTTAGTACAAAAAAATCTTTCCTAAGTAACCTTAATTTCCTCTGCCCCATGCCGCCAAACAAATCACAGTTGTACTTAAATTCATAACAAGGGAATGTACAAGGAAGGTGGGAAGAGGGATAAAATTGAGATTAGGAAATGTATTTTACATGTTAGAGATGCATACTGCTCAAATTTTCTTTTAAAGAGCAAGGCAACATTTTATTTGCTGCTGCTTGCATATTAAATCTGTACTTTCAAATGTATTATTTATGTTTTCTATACTCTATGTAATAAAATTGTGTTTCATCTACACACAGTCTATATAAATATATATATAGTTATGTGGAGTGGTACTGCTGATTACATCCATCACAAACCTTTGAGTTTGGGTGTGAATGCACCCTTCAATAACTGAGTCTGACAGCTATGTTAAATCAGACCCCCCCCCATACACACACCTAATAAAAAAGGGATGGGGGTTGTGGACCTACCCAGGAGTTTGGATTGAGTGATCAGAGGGCTTTTGCTGAGTATTGTGTGTGCAAAGGCAGAACACACAGCAGAGAGAGAGGGGCAGAGGCAAAAAACAAAAACACAACAAACACACCAAGAAAAAAAAGCAGTAGCTGGTGAGCACACTATGACCCTGGGAAAAGCTAGAGAGTGCTTCTGGGTCTGTTATTGGCTAAAAAGGCTTGGGTCTGCAAATGACAAAACTGCTCCTTTCGTTCTTGGTTCTTCCTGCATTCAGAGGAGCAGGACTTTGTCCATTCTTTGTAAATACACAAACACACATCAAAAACTTGTAAATACACAAATACGCATCAAAAAAATACCCGACTACCACCAATTCCTACTCCCAAATGGAACAAACCCAAGTCCCAAACTTTGACTAGCCATTCAGGTCAAAGAGTGGCAACAGGGACCAGTTTTCCAATTTCTAAGGAGAGATTGTTAGCTGTTATTCCTGTTGAACCAAGATGGAACATGTAATGGTGGTGTGCTTGCAGAAATATAAAAAGGCCAGCAGGAATTAAAACAAGACCTCGAAGTTTACCAGCAGGGGCTCAGAGATGGCTTGCAGGCTGAAATGAGATCCATGTTGAAGCAACAATGACAAAGTGACCTAGAAAGATTGGAAAAAGAAAAGGAGTACCGGTGGCACCTTAGAGACTAACAAATTTATTAGAGCATAAGCTTTCGTGAGCTACAGCTCACTTCATCGGATGCTCACGAAAGCTTATGCTCTAATAAATTTGTTAGTCTCTAAGGTGCCACTGGTACTCCTTTTCTTTTTGCGAATACAGACTAACACGGCTGCTACTCTGAAACCTAGAAAGATTGGGAAACCCAGCTGCAATGCACCCAGGATTGAATTGTTAAACAGATTGATGAGATGACCAACAATCTGACTTCCATAAACCAGTTTTCCCATGAAATAGTGGAGACCAAGCAAGCTTTAGCAAATTTGTAACTTGCTAACAGATATGAGCAGCAATAAATTATTTAAGGAGTTGAAAATTCAGCTGCAGAAGGAAATCAAAAGGGTCAGAGATCACAGTGGAAGGTAGATGCGTGGATGAGGAATTGAGCCAGTTAGAAGACTTGGATAAGACCAGATATTTAACAGTTTTCTATCCTATTTTTAATCCATTTTAATGGCCCAGAGGAGAGAGGTTGGGCTGTCCCAGTTTAAATGATGCACAAGCCAACTATCTCTGAAGGAAAATCTCCCTGGGAAGTTTATTTGATTGACAGGAGGACAGCCATAAAGAACTACCATATGATCTACTCTGACCTCATGCATATCACAGGCCAGCTATACCTGCACACTAAACCCAACCATGGAAATTAGACCAAAGTATTACAGCCCACAGGAAACTAGACTATAAGCAGAGAATAGGAGAGACCAAGGTACACCAGTGCCCAAGGCCCTATCAATGGCAGGGAAATGATTAAGTGAGATATACCCATATAATCCCAGCAAGTAATCCACACACTGCAGAGGAAGGTGAAGAACCCTCAAGGTCATTGCCAACCTGACTCAGGGGAAAATTCCTTCCTAACCCCACATCTGATGATCAGTGAGACCCTGTCCTGTGAGCAAGATCCACCCAGCCAAGCACTTGAGAGAACGCTTTGTGCCACTTTAGAGCCATGGCCCTCCCCATCCAATGTCCCATCTCCACTCGTGGCCATCCCTGATGATGGGTTTTAAAAAACTCAGAATACATTGGGGGGAAAAAATCCCTTCCTGACCCCTCAAGAGGTCATCTGAAACCCTGAAGTGTGAGCTTTGAGAAACATAAGACACAAAGTGGAAATGAGCCCCAGGTTTGCTGAATCCTGATCCCTAGTATCACAAGCAACCCTGTCATACAGTTGCACTCAAATTTATTCAGCTCTCTTTTAAAACTAATTGCCTCCACAGCTCCTATTGGGAGGCTGTTCTAGAACCTTATTTCTCGGATAGTTAGAAACCTTCTAATTTCTATCCTGAATTAATGGCCAGTTTATATTAATTTGTACTGGTGCCAACATTGTCCTTTACGTTAAATAGCTCTTCACTCTCCCTGGTATTTTCTGCGGTAATATATTTATAGAAAACAATCATATTGTCTCAAAGCCTTCTTTTTGCTAAACTAAACAAGGCAATCTCTTCCAGTCTCCTCTCATTAGAAGTACCTCAATTTCCCGATCATCCTAATAGCTCTTCTCTGCTTTCTCTGTTTCAATTTAAATTCATCTTTCTTGTACATAGATGACCAAAATTATATGCAATATTCCAAATTAGGTCTTACCAGTCTCTTGTACAATGGCATTGATACCTCTCTCTCTCTCTACTGGAAACGCCTCGCCTAATACATTCTAAGGATAGCATTTGGCTTTTTTCACAACAGTGTCACATCGATAGCTCAGCCATCCTATGATCCGACTTACACACCCAGCTCTCTTTCCTTCTCTGTCACTTCAACTGATGAAGCAGGAATAATTACTTACAAAACCAATTCTAAAATTGCATGATATTTTATTGGTTAAGTGATGATTTGATGAAGAAAACCATCTATGACATGCAGGAATAAGGGGGCCCTACAAGGATAAATACCATTTATTCTCCTATCTATAGCCAGGCAGAATCTCCCATTATGGCACAGTGCCCCAAAGTTCATGTCTAATAATGGAAAAGAGATCACTATCCTTGTCTGGAGTCTAACCCTGAGTGTCTATAGCAAACCCCTAACACTATCCCAGTAGAACCTCTTTTACAACCCTTCCCTAAAGTGATTTTGGCCAAAACAGATTCTGTTTGTTCATACTAATCACTTCATATTTCTTTACAGTGTACCACTTAGTTGATATATGACCCTATGCCACCACCTTTACACCACTCTCCTAAACAGCACATACCTTTCAATATCCTTATACGAGTCATCAGTGCTATTGCACCATGTGTCTGTAATCCCTATAATATCTGGATTGACCTCCTGCACCAGGAGTTCCATTTCCTCCATTTTATTGCCCCGACTCCCGGGATCTGTGTACAAGCATTTCTGTTGTTTCCTTAGGACCTCACTCAGTTCAGTTCAATTCAACGTTATAGCTCAAACGAACATCTAGGGTAATGGACATAACACGGGGTTTCTAGCAGCCAGCTTGGATACCCCAGTTCTGATAGTGCTGTGAAACCTACTGCCAGAAAAGAAACTGAATTATCCAGACCTGGTACAAACCCTTGTCATGTTGTGTGGAACTAGCCATCAAGCTGAGCTTGTCAGGGCACAGTTTAGAGCTAAAAAGAGAGAGAAAGAAGAAACCCCATCTGAACAGAAAAAAATGACCTGCAGAGGTTTGTGCTCCTAGCATACTCAGATGCAACCAAGGCCTTCTAGGATAAACTTCAAGGGACCATTTTATAGATATGCAGCTGGATTTGGACTCGCAGATCAAAATCTGCAAGAGGAAGCCAAGGACACTCTCAGAGGCTGTGGAATTTGCCATAGAACAATTTTTTTCTTGCAGCCTCCTTGCAGCAGTTCAACATAAGAACATATAATCATAGAATATCAGGGTTGGAAGGGACCTCAGGAGGTCATCTAGTCCAACCCCCTGCTCAAAGCAGGACCTAATCCCCAACTAAATCATCCCAGCCAGGGCTTTGTCAAGCCTGACCTTAAAAACCTCCAAGGAAGGAGATTCCACCATCTCCCTAGGTAACCCATTCCAGTGCTTCACCATCCTCCCAGTGAAAAAGTTTTTCCTAATATCCAACCTAAACCTTCCCCACTGCAACTTGAGACCATTACTCTTTGTTCTGTCATCTGCTACCACTGAGAATAGTCTAGATCCATCCTCTTTGGAACCCCCTTTCAGGTAGTTGAAAGCAGCTATCAAATCCCCCTCATTCTTCTCTTCTGCAGACTAAATAATCCCAGTTCCTTCAGCCTCTCCTCATAAGTCATGTGCTCCAGCCCACTAATCATTTTTGTTGCCCTCTGCTGGACGCTTTCCAATTTTTCCACATCCTTCTTGTAGTGTGGGGCCCAAAACTGGACACAGTACTCCAGATGAGGCCTCACCAATGCCGAATAGAGGGGAATGATCATGTCCTTCGATCTGCTGGCAATGCTCCTACTCATACAGCCCAAAATGCCTTAGCCTTCTTGGTAACAAGGGCACACTGTTGACTCATACCCAGCTTCTCGTCCACTGTAACCCCTAGGTACTTTTCTGCAGAACTGCTGCCTAGCCACTCGGTCCCTAGTCTGTAGCGGTGCATGGGACTCTGCACTTGTTCTTGTCCCAGATGAATGTCCATACTGGGTCAGACCAATTGTCCATCTAGCCCAGTATCCTGTCTTCCGACTGTGACCAATGTCATGTGCTTCAGAGGGAATGAATAGAACAGGCAATCACTGAATGATCCATCCCTTGTCATCCATTCCCAGCTTCTGGCAAACAGAGGCTAGGGATATTCAGAGCATGCTGTTGCATCTGTACCCATCCTGGCTAATAGCCATTGATGGACCTATCCTCCATGAACTTATCTAGTTCTTTTTTGAACCCATTATGGTTTTGGCCTTCACAGCATCCCTGGCAAAGAGTTCCACAGGTTGACTGTGCATTGTGTGAAGAAGTACTTATTTATGTTTGTTTTAAACAGGCTGCCTATTAATTTCATTGAGTGATCCCTAGTTCTTCTGTTATGTTAAGGAGTAAATAACCTTTCCTTATTTACTTTCTCAAGATTTTATAGACCCCAATAATATACCTTCGTAGTCATCTCTTTTCCAAGCTGAAAAGTCCCAATCTTTTTCATCTCTCCTTGTATGGAAGTTATTCCATATCCCTAATCATTTATGTTGCCCTTCTCTGTACTTTTTCCAATTCTAATATAACTTTTGAGATGGGGCAAAGAGAACTGCATGCAGTATTCAAGGTGTGGGCATACCATGGATTTATATAGAGGAATTATTATATTTTCTGTCTTCTTATCTATCCTTTCCTAATAGTTCCTAACATTGTTTGCTTTTTTGACTGCTGCTGCACATGGAGCAAATGTGTTCAGAGAACGATCTATAATGATTCTAAAATCTCTTTCTTGGGTGATAACTGCTAATTTAGACCCCATAATTTTGTTTGTATAGTTAGGATTATGTTTTCTAATGTGCATTACTTTGCATATATCAACATTGGATTTCATCTGCCAGTTTGTTGCCTAGTGACCAGTTTTGTGAGACTCTTTGGAACTCTTCGCAATCTGCTTTGGACTTAACCAGATCACAAGAAGAGGAAGCAGCTGCTATGGAGGAAGATGGAAGCTGATTGCCATGATCCCTATAGGTATAGTTCTGTGTCTAATGTGCATGATGAAAGGGGGGATGCTAATCTGGCTCACAACTGTATTGACCAATTACATTAACTGATGAATTTGGTTTGTAAAAGACGGTAAATTGACAGTAATGCAAAAATTAAAGGAAACAGTTCAATTAAATGCTGGTACTATGACAAAACTGGCCACAAAAAGGATTGTTATAAATTATGGCTGCCAATTAATTGCAGTTAACTCACGCAATTAACTCAAAAAATTAATTGTGATTTAAAAAATTAATCGCGATAAATTGCAGTTTTAATTGCACTGTTAAACAATAGAATACCAATTGAAATTTATTAAATATTTTGGATGTTTTTCTACATTTTCAAATATTTGATTTCAATTTACAACAAAGAACACAAAAATGTATATGCTCACTTTATATTTTTTTATTACAAATACTTGCACTGTAAAAATGATAAGCAAAAGAAATAGTATTTTTCAATTCACCTCATACAAGTACTGTCGTGCAATCTCTTTCATGAAATTGGAACTTACAAATGTAGATTTTTTTTGTTACATAACTGCACTCAAAATAAAAACAATGTAATGTAAAACTTTAGAGCCTACAAGTCCACTCAGTCCTACTTCTTGTTTAGCCAACCACTAAGAAAAACAAGTTTGTTTACATTTACAGGAGATAATGCTGCCCACTTCTTATTTACAATGTCACTTGAAAATGAGAACAGCTGTTTGCATGGCACTGTTGTAGCTGGCATTGCTAGGTATTTACATGCTAGATATGCTAAACATTCGTATGCGCACTCTTGCTTTGGCCACCATTCCAGAGGACATGCTTCCATGCTGATGATGCTCATTAAAAAAAATGCGTTAATTAAATTTGTGACTGAACTCCTTGTGGGAGTCTTCTGCTCTGTTTTACCTGCATTCTGCCATATATGTTATGGCAGCCTCAGATGATGACCCAGAACATGTTGTTTGATTTAAGAACACTGTCACTGTAGATTTGAGAAAATGCAAAGAAGGTACCAATGTTAGATTTCTAAAGATAGCTACAGCACTTAACCCAAGGTTTAAGAATCTGAAGTGCCTTCAAAAATCTAAGAGGGATGAGTTGTGGAGCATGTTTTCAGAAGTCTTAAAAGAGCAACACTCTGATGCGGAAACTACAGAACCCAAACCACCGCCAAAAAAGCCAAACAACCTTCTGCTGATGGCATCTGATTCAGATGAAAATGAACTTTTGTCAGTCTCCACTGTTTTGGATCATTATTGAGCAGAACCCTTCATCAGCATGGAAGCATGTATTCTGGAATGGTGGGCGATGCATGAAGGAACATATGAATCTTTAGCAGATCTGGCACATAAATATCTTGCAGCGCTGGCAACAACAGTGCCATGTGAATGCCTGTTCTCAATTTCAGGTGATATGGTAAATAAGAAGAGGGCAGCATTATCTCTTGAAAATTTAAACAAACTTGTTTGTCTGAGCAATTGGATGAACAAGATGTAGGACTGAGTGGACTTGTAGGCTCTAAAGTTTTACATTGTTTTATTTTTGAATGCAGTTGTTTTTTGTACATAATTCTACATTTTTAAGTTCAACTTTTATGATAAAGAGATTTCACTACAGTACTTGTATTAGGTGAATTGAAAAACACTATTTCTTTTTTACAGTGCAAATATTTGTAATAAAAAATAAATGTAACCCTTCTGCCAGATGGAGCCAGCAGCAACAAGTGCCGGGTTCAGTATCTCGGGGTTCCTTTTCAACAATACAACACAAAACTGTCTCAAGCCCCCACCAGTGACCTGGGACAATTACACATCACCCCCTGGGCACCTCTAAGAGGCAATACTTCCCCTCTCGCAAGCACAGAGTCTGAGTGTAGCAAAAACTTTTAATAAAAGGAGGGAATTAACTCAGCATTCAACTGGGAAAACACTGCAACTAGGGTTCATAAACACAAACCATGAGCAAAAGACACTCCCCCCCCCAGTAAGTTGGGCAGTGTCCTTTTCCCCTCAGGGTCTTAAGTCCAGCAACCCAAAAGCCCCTTTAATGTACCCATCCCTTCTCTGTACCCCACTCACAGTTGCTGTCCTTGACCAGTGCAGCCCCAGGGTTCAGAGGTTCAGCCTCAGAGTTCATATCCCACCCTGTGTGGAAGGTGGAGGGGGGAGTGAGGAGGCACTTTATACACTGCACTCACTTGTTGCCCCAACGGCCAATTGCCATGCCTCTGCATAGCTCTGCTCCTCTCCATCAGCTTCTCTGCTTGCCACTTTCCACACCTCTACACCAACCTCCCTGCTGGGCACTTGCCAGGCCTCTCCACCAGCTGCCCTGCTGGCCACTTGCCACATCTCTCCACCAGATGCCCTCTCTCCAAGGTGTCTTCAGGCCCCCCCACACACACATTTAACACAGCTCTCAGTAATTCCAGCTTATACACTGCACTCACTTGTTGCCCCAATGGCCAATTGCCATGCCTCTGCATAGCTCTGCTCCTCTCCATCAGCTTCTCTGCTTGCCACTTTCCACACTTCTACACCAACCTCCCTGCTGGACACTTGCCAGGCCTCTCCACCAGCTGCCCTGCTGGCCACTTGCCACATCTCTCCACCAGATGCTCTCTCTCCAAGGTGTCTTCAGGCCCCCCCACACACACATTTAACACAGCTCTCAGTAATTCCAGCTGTTAGTGGGGAACCTCAGTGCTGGTGTATACTGGGAAGTCTCTTTCAATAGAGACACTGTCTCAAAGTAACTCTAATACTTAGGTATCAGTGATTTCAGCTTTGCAGTGTGTAACAAGACTCTCAATTGAGTCTAAATTAGCTCATTTATTATACCACAAAGAGAGAAAGGGTCTAATGGTGTCTAGGACCCATAAACAGAGCCCACACCACCAGATACAAGTATCTACCCCCCACCATCTCTCAACTCATTGGGATTTGGAACCCATGTCCCCTGCCTAGAGAGCGCCATTCAGTTGAGGGTGAGTCCCTCCATTGGGGTATACCAGATACAGTTCTGCTGCCCTCAGTTCACACAAGAAGGATAACAACCCTTTATTAGTCCTGCCCCAATAACAAGGAGACTGGGGATCCAACAACAGCCACAAGTGATCATTTGGGCAAGCAATCCCATCATACTGAGGACCTAGGCAGGGTGGGTGTGTCCATGCAAATGAGATCAGCTTCTGAAGTCTTTTTTCACAACTCACCACTAGATGTCAGGGGAGAGCTCATTCAGATTCTGCTAACATAAAGTGAGCACGGTACACTTTGTATTCTGTGTTGTAATTGAAATCAATATATTTGAAAATGTAGAAAACATCCAAAAATATTGAAATAAATGGTATTCTATTATTGTTTAACAGAGTGATTAATCGTGCGATTAATCACTATTAATTTTTTTAATCACATGATCAATCGCGATTAAATTTTTAAATCACTTGATGGCCTTATTATAAATTTAAGACAGGCCAAGACAGTCTGCTGCAAGTGTCTTGAAAGCCTCTCTCGTTGTTCAGGAAATGGGGGTACACCAAGCTGAAGGCGCAAACCTACAGTTTTTGTTAGGTGTGAGCAATTAAACGATAATGGGAGTGTGGATACTGGGAGTGCAATAAGGATGTGTAAAAGCACAGCATTGGTTGATATGGCCTCAAACGTAATATTTGTTAGACCAGAGATGGTAAAAAGACTAGAAAATAGGGTATCTAAAACTAAGCCACCTAATTGGTCTCAAATGGAGACAGTGACCAAAGCAAGGCCATCAGACCAAATAAGGGGAAAATTGGGTTTGAAGATTTGGCCTCTGGAATTTGAACAAGAAGTCTAGGTGGCTGAAATAGTGCATATGCTAATAATTGGTTTGGATTTCATTATGCCAAGAAATATGTCTTACATATTCTGTCTGTGGAAATCTCCCAGGTGAGTCAAATGGCTTGTAGGCAATTGGTTTGCAGTGAACAAATTGTCCGGCCTCCAGGGGCAGGAGCCATTATAACAGCTACATGCTGTAGGTAGTTTTCCAGCCAGGGAAAGATGTGGGGTTGTTGAAACCAGGTTAAAGAACCAGGGTCTCAGGGGAACCTTGGCTGCTAAAGCTCTGAATGTGCTAGATCAGCGGTCAGCAACCTTCGGCACACGGCGCATCAGGGTAATTCGCTGGCGGGCCACAAGGCATTTTGTTTACATTGACTGTCCACAGGCACAGACCCCGCAGCTCCCAGTGCCCATGGTTTGCTGTTCCTGGCCAATGGGAGCTATGGGAAGTGGCAACCAGTACATCCCTGCAACCCGCGACTTCCTGCAGCTCCCATTAGCCGGGAACAGCAAACCAAAGCCACTGGGAGCTGCGGGAGGCTGTGCCTATGGACAGTCAACGTAAACAAAGTGTCTCACGGTCCTCTAGCGGATTACCCTCATGGGCTGTGTGCCGAAGGTTGACAACCCCTGCACTACACTTTCCTCAACTTCTTCCCTTCATTGCAGCCTCCTTCTGCTCTTTATAGGTCAATCACTCTGATTTCTCTCAGGTGAGGTGCTGGCTTAGCTCCAGGCTGTCCAGCCCACAGGGCAAGTACCTGTTATAGAAGTTTCTGGCATGCAACAAATAGCAAAAAAGGGAAACAATTTCAGTGGGCAGCAGGTGTGAATTAGCATTTTCAAACTTGAAAAAGGCTGTCTGTGACTGCTCCTGTCTTGGCTTACCCATGTCTCAAAACCCCTTTCTCAATGGATAGAGAAGCTAGTGCTTACAGTTTGAGGGAAAGAATTTCAGTGCAACTGCCCCGTCCCTCCTCCTCCAAATCTGAGAATGTAGCTGTGGAAGTTGAGACTGGAAAAGTTCTTACAGAATTCAATTCCCCCTTGAAACAGAATGGGCAGGGTCTGCCTCAGGCAGCATATTCTACATAAACAATAGTCATTCCTCAGGAGCTGACTGGTGGTTGAAAGAAAATCCAACAGGGAGCAAAAAATCAAACAGGTGTTTAGGTGGGAATAAATATCTATTTAGTTTGGTGATGTGAGGACACATTGATAACAAGACTGTATACATATGTAGATAGTTAACCTTGTATCAGTTTTAATTTATTAAACCGTTTTTCTTTGGGATGGGTCATACAAGGTGTTACCATTTTAGACACCTTCATGATGTAAAGCTAAAATGGGAGTGGGGTGTTATGCTATTAGGTCCTGATGACCGAATTGATAACAACCGTCTGAGATTGTAAATGGGACCCTTCTCCTATTATCTTTTGAGGGATGGAAGCTAGGAGTGTGTCCTCTCCCCCACCCCCAATTCCCATGATTCATATGGAATGAAAGGGAAGTACTGTTCCCTTTCAAACATCTTACCCAAGGGCCAGACAACAATGAGTACAAGCCTGGGGAAGGGTTGAGTGGCCATGTAAATGTTATAGTGCCCTCTCATCTGGGATCCTTCCCCCTCAGAACCCACTGATATGCCTTCAGCTTGTGATGGCTTCATAGCACAGAGCTGGTATCATACCGCAGCTGGGCCCAGGAGCTGGACAATAGCAAACAAGTGAAAATAAAATTGTTCTGCTTATTTCTAAAACACATGTAGCCAGACCCAGTATTTTATTGATTGTATTGTTGGTTCCATAGCAACAGATATAGAGCAGTTAATTAAGATCAAGGGTTAGTAATGATAAAAATTGGAATTTTCAGTGCACTTCATCTATCATGAATGTTCAAATTAGTTTCCCTAACAAAATATCTGTTGGACTGAATTGGCAATGATTGAATCATTTTAATAAAAATAAATGAAACTTGTTAAAAAGAGTTTAATGCTGATATATTTGGTCTTGGTTTATCCCTTTAGAAAGCATTGTGGCTTTGATAATCAAACTAAAAAACAATTAGAAAAATGTGGGGGATTTGTATATTATCACAGAAAGATCCTTGTGATTACTGTAATCTGCTTGTCAATAATCATTTTCATTAATTTATTCTCCCAAAGCCCCTGAATGTTTTCACAGCAATTACAATATTGGTTTAGCTGGAAAAGAGCCACTTCTTTGCCTCAGACCTCATTATTCCCATTAACTCAGCCTGCTGCATGCAATAATGGGATGGTCACAGCAGTTCTCTGATTTGTCCACATGGGAGGGGGGGGGGTGTAAGAAAAAGAGAGATAAAATGGAGAGACTATCTTGCAGCATGGCCTGATAGCGGAGGGGATCCTCGGTCCTTCTTCAGGAAAAAGACAACAAAATTGACAGGTCTGCAGTATGGGTGAGGACAATGGACTCTTTGTGTTTGCCACGGGCCAACTAGAGTGAGTATGATTAAAAAGCTGCTGATAAAGGATTTCCCTAATGGTTAAACAACAAGAAGCTAGGGTTCCTTTTGCCATATGCAGCTTGCTTGCTCATGCCCTGAATAGATTCTTAGTGCCTCAAACTCAATATGTTGAGTTTGCTCTTGAGTAAAAGCTTCCCCAAACACAGACTCCAGTAATAGAAACAGCTTTTCAAAGAGGTAAGGAGGATTCACCATTCTTTTCACTGTGTAAGAGCTGCATCTTCATTGTAATGCCAGGTCACAGAGCTATAGCTTCTGGACTGGTAGTACAAAATTCTGTGTAGCACACACTGTGAGAATCTAAGCTTAGACCCAGACTCAGTGCTTCAGTGCCTAACTCTATAAGACACTGAGCAATGCAAAGACATCAGCTGAGTCTCAATGATTAAGATGCAGACCCTAAAAGGAGTTTGGTTCACAGTATGGTGACCAGATAGCAAATGTGAAAAATCAGGACGGGGGTGGGGGTAATAGGAGCCTATATAAGAAAAAGACCCAAAAATCAGGATGGTCCCTATAAAATCTCAACATCTGGTCACCCTAGTTCACAGAAGCATCTCATTCAAACATTGAGAGGCCTTTTTCAAGGCCATTAATTGTCTGTCTCTGCATAGTCATCCAACAGAGCCTATTTCCCCTGATTTACTATGCTGCTAACAGCATGGCGTTAACAGTGCTGCCTGAAATCTCCCTCCATCACTGAAGTTTCCTCAGAAAGCAACTTTACTTCTGTTCTGACTTCAGCATATATTGGATCACCTGGCATTTTACTCCCTGTGACAAATCTCTGTCCTTGTCTCCGTGGGTCCTGTGTTTCCTGGTGGATTTCGCTAGCCTTAGAGACTCACTGTGACCCTCCATGTAGCTTTTCTCTCTCTCTAGAGGCAAGGGTCACAGCTTACTGAGCCATTTTCATCATAAGCCAGCAAGGGAGGTGAGGAGAAGCAACCCTCCCTCTCACAGTCTCTGTCTCCCAGTCTTAGTGTTTAATCAGGGAAGGGAGGGGGGAGCCTGGGCCCACCCTCTACTCCGGGCTCCAGCCCAGGGATCCTGATAGTAGCAGTTGCAGTAGCTGACTTTTTGGAAATAGGATGTTTACAATTCCCTGGGCCACTTCCCCACAGCAGCCCCCACTCAATATCTCCTTCACCGTTACCTCAGAGCCACCTTCCTTGTTCCTGATATGGATTTGTACTGCTTAGTTCCTCCTACATGCACACCTCACCTACTAACTGGGAGGATTTTAACTAGTTCCAGCAAGCCCTTGATTGGCTTCATGTGTCCCAATCAACCTAGCTATCTCCACTGCTTTCTAGAAAGATCTTAATTGGCCTTGATTAACCTGGAGCAACTGGCCTTGCTCCATCAAACTCCTGAACCCATCAGTTACCATCTCCTGTGGGGTGAGGCAAGATAGACTATGTTCCTGTTCTGTTTCAGCAGGATCAGCATTCATGTCATGCTCTCTGTTGGTATCCGGCCTGGGCTAGGGAAGCTAATGATTCAACCAGTGATACAAATTCTGTGATGAATCCTGGTCACATGCCTACTGAATCATGTTGCGCATATGCTAAGAAGAAGAAGCAGGACCCAATAAGACTACCTTACAAATTGCTCCGAGAGTGCAGTGTAAAAGACCTAGAGAGAAAGTAGAAGCCTGCAGCATCAGATACGGGATTGGGAGTCTGGGTGCAGAGAAAGCCAGGAAAGGCTCTCCTTCTCCTCAGCACTGCCTATACCCAGGGCTATGTGAATGAAACCCCCATCCAAGGCCACCAGATCCCATGCAGCTTCACCATTACCCCCATCACACACCAACTGTCACCCTGATCAAACTGCTTATATACTATCCCTTTCCCCTATCTCTTGCTTACCTGGTCTGCTAGATCCCCAGTCCTGGAAAGACTTATGCCCAGGCTTGTCCGCACGCACTGAGAACTGTCTCAGTGTCTTCAATAGAACTACTCTCAGTACATGAAATAAAATACATGTTTGTAGGATCCAGGCCTTAGACTAAGCTCTTCAGGTCAGGGACTGTCTCTTACTATGTATTTGCAAATTGCCTAGCATAATGGGCTGCCTCCCGCCATCTGCATCATGGCTGATACTTGTAGGACCTACCGTAATGCAAACAACAGCAATTACAATAATTTCACATCATGGTGTTTCTAAGATACACATTTTTAAAAGGCAGGAGAGCATTTTGTTTGTGCAATGTATTTAAGGGTCATGATGTAGTCTCATCTAAAAGGTTTTAGTGGCATAGGTTTAAGATGGGGTTGGCAACCTTCGGCATGCAGCCCATTAGCATAATCCACTGGAGGGCCGCAAGGCATTTTGTTTATGTTGACCATCCGCAAGCACGGCCTCCCACAGCTCTCAGTGGCTGCAGTTCGCCATTCCCAGACAATAGGAGCTGTGGGAAGCAGTGGCCAGCACATCTCTGGGACCCCGGCTTCCTGCAGCTCCCATTGGCTGGGAACAGCGAACCGCAGCCACTGGGAACTGCAGGGGCCATGTCTGCAGATGGTCAATGTAAACAAAATGTCTAACGACCTGCCAGTGGATTACCCTGATGGGCTGCGTGCCGAAGGTTGCTGACCCCTGGTTTAAGATGTGTGCAGTGGCTCGGGGAAGCCCTGAATGAATTATGCAGGGCTTGCAAAAGACATGTGTCATGGAGTGCGGGGGAGTCAGGGCCCTGCACCTACCACTTCCTGTGATTCACTGTGACTCTCAGCCAGCCAGTAGAACAGAAGGTTTATTAGATGAAAGGAACACAATCTAAAACAGAGCTTGAACGTACAGAAAACAGGACCCCTCAGTCAGGTCCATCTTGAGGGGTAGGGAGCTTAGATCCCGGTTCACTGTTCCATCTAAGCTATGCGTGTATGCACGCACACACAGATCCTAAACCCCGTGCACATGGCAAAACACAGCACTCACAAAAAATGAAATACTACATTGGAGCCAGGCCAAAACATCATTTACAGGTGACTTTTGACATTGTTCACCTACCAGCTATCAACATAGCCAGATTCTACTAGCTGGCAAGGGGGGGAAAGGAAAAGGAGGTTAAATTTCCTTTTTCTAAGTATTTAAAAATGATATTTATAAAATAACATGGTATAAAACTATTATTATCACAAATTGCAAATTAAAACGTTTTAAATATATAAGCATTTTACTTGCTTGAGTGCGTTTGCCTCATGGTACACAAATTTGAACTCTGCTTCAAAAATTTGCACAGAAGAAATTTTTTGCGCACACGGCCTGTCAAAAATTAAAGGGAACATTGCCCAGGTTCTGAGCTTCCCTCCGTTTCCCCAGTCAGCTTCCAACTGAAACTCCCTCCAGCCCCTCCTCTGGCCTTTGTCTCTTTCCCGGGCAAGGACGGCATCTGATCTCTTTGTTCTCCAACACCTTCAGTTGGCACCTTGCAGGGGAGGGGCCCAGGCCATCAGTTGCCAGGAGACAGGGTGTCGGCCATTCTCTGTGTAGACCCTTGCACAACCCTGCCCTCTAGGGCTATGCAACAGTCACACACTCTTATCCCGTCATCTAGATACTTAAGAAATACATAGGGGAAACTGAGGCACCCACACAGTGTTCAGAGAAAACATTAAGAACATTCCCACTTCGTCACAACATGCCAACACAACTTTTATCCCACATCAAGTATTCTGTAGGGGACGTATGTCAGAGAAAAAAATATTGTTTAAGGGAGTTTCTAAAAAGTTATTGGAACTGTTTTTCATATCTCTGTGCCTGGTAAGTCAGGTGGCTTAATTAACAAACATACAGAGCTCAGAGAAAGAGCCATAAAAAAAAAAAAGTGACCTAAACTAGCTTCTGTATATATGTAAACATGTCAAGAATTTAAAGTCTTATTTCAGGCCTGTACAGGGCTTGAAGGAAATCCCAGGTACACTGAGAGTGAGACCCTCCCCTACACAAAAAGTAGAAAGCACCCAATTCTAGCTCTTCAGATACTGTACATTAAAGTTATAATTTTTAAAAGTGAGAAAATTTAAAATCAAACACCAGTGTAGGGCAGAACCCTGCCAGCACGAGTCTATGGCCAGTGTGAAAAGGACCTGGGGATTACAGTGGATGAGAAGCTGGATATGAGTGGATGAGAAGCAGTGTGCCGTTGTTGCGAAGAAGGCCAATGGCATATTGGGCTGTATTAGTAGGAGCATTGCCAGCAGATTGAGGGAAGTGATTATTCCCCTCTATTCGGCACTAGTGAGGCCACACCTGGAGTGTCCAATTTTGGTCCCCCGACTACAGAAGGGATGTGGACAAATTGGAGAGAGTCCAGTGGAGGCCTCAAAAAATATTAGGGGGCTGGGGCACATGACTTACTAGGAGAGGATGAGGGAACTGGACTTTTTTAGTCTGCAGAAGAGAAGAGTGGGGGGGGGGGGATTTGATAGCAGCCTTCAACTACCTGAAGGGGGGTTCCAAAGAGGATGGAGCTAGGCTGTTCTCAGTGGTGGCAGAGGACAGAACAAGGAGTAATGGTCTCAAGTTGCAGTGTGGGAGGTCTAGGTTGGATATTAGGAAACCCTATTTCACTAGGAGGGTGGTGAAGCACTGGAATGGGTTACCTAGGGAGGTGGTGGAATTTACATCCTTAGAGGTTTTTAAGGTCTGGCTTGACAAAGCCCTGGCTGAGATGATTTAGTTGGTGTTGGTCCTGCTTTGAACAGGGGGTTGGACTAGATGACCTCCTGAGGTCTCTTCCAACCCTAATCTTCTATGATTCTATGATCTGAGTTCAGGGGGAGGAGGCAGAATTCTATGCTGGGGAAAGAACCAAGTAAAAAAACCCAGGCCAGCATCATGGGAAGGCGTTGAAAGATGTGGAATGCTGAGAGCAGTCCAGGAGGAGAGGGCTCTCTGGGCAGAAGACAGGTGTACTGGTCAAAGTATGATAAATTCATTTATCTAACAGTTTCAGGATTTATCATACAGCTATAACCTCCATTTACATGGCATTGAATGAATGAAAGGAAGAGAGACACGCATGTTGACAGAGGCACATTTTGAGGCCTATTTGAACTGGATTCACCAATCAAAATGTACTAAATCCTAAATTTAAACAGTGCTACAAGAGCCCAAAACTCTGGACAGGATTGTAAGGTTACCATCCAGCCAACTAAGCGGCAGAATGGAGTTGTGCTGCAGCAGCAGTACAACATGAACCAGACTAACCCCAAGAATCAGAATTGCTCCATGCTACCGTGGGGAGGTCATTTATACCAGCCCTTTCACTGCCACAGGTTACTTCCCCATCTGCACTGGCTCCAGCGTGCAGTGCCAGGTTTACAATGGCACCACTGGCTCCATGGAGCTGGGCCCATGCTCAGAAGGGGCCCCGGCCTGCTCGACTTGCACTGCACCCTGAGACCACGCTCCTCCCTCCACCCACTACTTGCTCCTCTCAGCCTGCCCGCCGGCTGGCCGAGGGCTCCTCTACACCCCCTGGCCCCATCCCCCTGCTCCTCTCTGCCCCCTGGCAGGACCCCATTGCACCTCTGGCTCCAGGCCCGTGGGACCCCACCTGTCTCCCTGGAGCTGAGCCACCTGGGACTGGTGCAGAAGCCTGCCAGTCTCAGACTGGGGGGGGGGGCAGACAGTGGTGGGGGCTTGGCTGGGCCCCTCCAGGCAAGTGCATCTTGAGGGAGCCCAGCGGGGCAGGCCTTGGCCTGGCTGAATGCACCACTCCTGAAGGGACAGAGCAATTCCCATCCCCAGGGCCACCCCTGGCTGCGCTGCCAGCTGAGCCCAGCAGACACATTCACCTCCCAGCAGGGACGGTGAGTGCAGCTGGGAGGCAGGGCATGGGGGAGCAGGTCTGTGGGGAGTCTGGGGCAGGGGTGTTGGGCTGTGAGGGGGCAGGGAAGATGTGTGTGTCGGAGCTATAGGGAGTGGGGGTTCTGTAGGGGGTGCTGGGAAGTTGTGGTGGGGCTGTTGGCAGGGGTGGTGTTTTGCAGGGTGCTGTGCATTTCTGGGAGAGGTTGGAGGGGGTGCTGGGCATTGTGGGTCCAGGGAGGGCTCTGGTCATAGGGAGTCAGGGGAGTATTGAGCGGGGGGCTCTGTGGTGTGTCATGGGCCTGCCTCCCGAGGGGAAGGGGCATGCTGGCATCACAGGGCCACTGTGCATCTGGCAACTGCTGGTTTGTAAATAGTGCCCTCGCACTGGGCTGGGTGGAGTGGGGCTGCCCCTGCCATGCCATGCCATGTCCCTGGCTGGCCCCTCTGTCTGGGGACTGACCTCCCCGCGCCATGCTCCATTGCCTCCATGGGGGCCCACAAATATGTTAGGCGCCAGGCCCACAAAAGGTTAATCTGGCCCTGCCAGTGTGTGACTGTGCAGACTCCCCACCCACCTACATTGAGGAGGCAGAGTAGAAGCCTGCCAGTTGCTGCTCTCCCTAACCTGGAAACTGCTGCAATGAAGATAGTCCCCTATCCAGGCATGTAAGAGAGTTTGTTACTGAGCCCTCTGCTGGAGAATTAAAGATCTTAAATGGCACAGATTTCAGATAGACACCAAAATATTGTTATTAATTCCTCTGGTTATTTTATTAAAGGGGAGACTGACACAGGCCCTACTGGCACAGCTGCTGACTTTAAGGGCTGAGCTTCCCAGACAGAGTCTGAGTAGGATGCTGTGTTATGCACGGCCTGTTGGAACCAGGCACCAAATAAAACAGAGCTCTTGCAAGCATCGACTACTGCAGTGTTACCCGCAATGCTTTCCATTATAATATCATAGAATATCAGGGTTGGAAGAGACCTCAGGAGGTCGTCTAGTCCAACCCCCTGCTCAAAGTAGGACCAATCCCCAAGTTTTGCCCCAGATCCGTAAATGGCCCCCTCAAGGATTGAACTCACAACCCTGGGTTTAGCAGGCCAATGCTCAAACCCCTGAGCTATCCTGTTTTCAGCGGCCTATATCTAAGCCCCTTCACTTTCAATTAAACCTAATTTTTACCAAAAAATTCCCAGGTTTTACAAAAAGGAAATCAAGGTTCAGAGGGATTCTGCCTGTTCTGCCTGTACCTAGAGAAGGGCAACAAAGGTGTGACAAGATTATGACTATCAATAGATGGCTTAGCCAGTGGTGCTATAAGGAGGGCTTTGGGATGTATGGCCACTGGGAGGCATTCATGGACAGAGGACAGTTCTCTCGGGATGGACTTCATCTGAGTAGGGAAGGAAAAAGACTTCTAGGATGGAGGCTGGCACAACTGATTAAGAGAGCTTAAAACTAGGAATTTGGGGGAGATGGTTGGGAGATGTCCAGGTAATCTCCACACTGGATTTTGGCATTGGGATGGAAGAAAACAAAGTAAGAAAGAAAAGGAGTACCCGTGGCACCTTAGAGACTAACAAATTTATTAGAGCATAAGCTTTCGTGAGCTACAGCTGCATCCGATGAAGTGAGCTGTAGCTCACGAAAGCTTATGCTCTAATAAATTTGTTAGTCTTTAAGGTGCCACGGGTACTCCTTTTCTTTTTGCGAATACAGACTAACACGGCTGCTACTCTGAAAAGTAAGAAAGGATACAGCCATGGGTAGGAGAATGGACATAAGGAGGAAGGGCAGTGTAGATACCAGTCTAATAGGTCATACTGGCTGTAGAATGACAGTGCCTAATCAGGTACAGAATGTGAGTGAGGCCAAACTGCAAAAATTAAGATGTTTGTATACCAATGTGAGAAGCTTAGGTAACAAAATGGAGGAACTAAAGCTACTGGTGCAGGAAGTGAAACCAGATATTATAGGGATAACAGAAACATGGTGGAATAGTCATGACTGGACTACAGGTATTGAAGGGTATATGCTGGTTAGGAAAGACAGAAATAAAGGTAAAGGTGGTGGAGTAGCACTGTATATCAATGATGAGGTAGAATGTAAAGAAATAAGAAGCAATGCAATGCATAAGACAGAGTCCGTCTGGGCAAAAATCACACTGGGGAAGAAAACTACTAGAGCCTCCCCTGTGATAGTGCTTGGGGTGTGCTATAGACCGCCAGGATCTAATTTGGATATGGATAGAGCCCATTTTAATATTTTTAATGAAGTAAATACTAATGGAAACTGTGTGATCATGGGATACTTTAACTTCCCAGATATAGACTGGAGGATGAGTGCTAGTAGTAATAATAGGGCTCAGATTTTCCTTGATGTGATAGCTGATGGATTCCTTCATCAAGTAGTTGCTGAACCGACTAGAGGGGATGCCATTTTAGATTTGGTTTTGGTGAGTAGTGAGGACCTCATAGAAGAAATGGTTGTAGGGGACAATCTTGGTTCAAGTGATCATGAGCTAATTCAGTGCAAGCTGAACGGAAGGACAAACAAAATTACATCTGTGACTAGGGTTTTTGATTTCAAAAGGGCTGACTTTCAAAAATTAAGGAAATTAGTTAGGGAAGTGGATTGGACTGAAGAATTTATGGATCTAAAGGCAGAGGAGGCCTGGATCCTCTTAAGTCAAAGCTGCAGAAGCTATTGGAAGCCTGCATCCCAAGAAAGGGGAAAAAATTCTTAGGCAGGAGTTCTAGACCAAGCTGGATGAGCAAGCATCTCAAAGAGGTGATTAAGAAAAAGCAGAAAGCATACAAGGAGTGGAAGATGGGAGGGATCAGCAAGGAAAGCTACCTTATTGGGGTCAGAACATGTAGAGATAAAGTGAGACAGGCTAAAAGTCAAGTAGAGTTGGACCTTGCAAAGGGAATTAAAACCAATAGTAAAAGGTTCTATAGTCATATAAATAAGAAGAAAACAAAGAAAGAAGTGGGACAGCTAAACACTGAGGATGGAGTGGAGGTTAAGGATAATCTAGGCATGGCCCAATATCTAAACAAATACTTTGCCTACGTCTTTAACAAGGCTAATGAGGATCTTAGGGTTAATGGTAGCATGACAAATGGGAATGAGGATATGGAGGTAGATATTATCATATCTGAGGTAGAAGCGAAACTCTAACAGCTTAATGGGACTAAATCGGGGGGCCCAGATAATCTTCATCCAAGAATATTAAAGGAATTGGCACATGAAATTGCGAGCCCATTACCAAGAATTTTTAATGAATCTGCAAATTCAGGGGTTATACCATATGATTGGAGAATTGCTAACATAGTTCTTATTTTTAAGAAAGTAAAAAAAAAGTAATCCAGGCCTGTTAGTTTTACATCTGTATGCAAGGTCTTGGAAAGCATTTTGAAGGAAAAAGTAGTTAAGGACATTGAGGTCAGTGGTAAATGGGACAAAATACAACATTGTTTTACAAAAGGTAGATCATGCCAACCCAACCTGATCTCCTTCTTTGAGAAAGTAACACATTTTTTAGACAAAGGAAACGCAGTGGATCTAATTTACCTAAATTTCAGTAAGGTGTTTGACACTGTGCCACATGGGGAATTATTAGTTAAATTGGAAAAGATGGGGATCAATATGAAAATTGAAAGGAGGATAAGGAATTGGTTAACAGGGAGACTACAGCAGGTCATACTGAAAGGTGAACTGTCAGGCTGGAGGGAGGTTACTAGTGGAGTTCCTCAGGCATTGGTTTTGGGACCAATCTTATTTAATCTTTTTATTACTGACCTTGGCACAAAAAGTGGGAATGTGCTAATAAAGTTTGTGGATGATACAAAGCTGGGAGGTATTGCCAATTTAGAGAGAGACCAGGATATCATACCGGAAGATCTGGATGACCGTGTAAACTGGACTAATAGTAATAGGATGAAATTTAATAGTGAGAAGTGTAAGGTCATGCATTTAGGGATTAATAACAATAATTTTAGTTATAAGCTGGCGATGCATCAACTAGAAGTAATGGAGGAGGAGAAGGACCTTGGAGTATTAGTTGATCACAGGATAACTATGAGCCGCCAATGTGATATGTCCATGAAAAAAGCTAATGCAGTCTTGGGATGCATTAAGCGAGGTATTGCACTGGTGAGACCTCACCTGGAATACTGTGTGCAGTTCTGGTCTCCCATGTTTAAAAAGGATGAATTCAAACTGGAATAGGTACAGGGAAGGGCTACTAGGATGATCTGAGGAATGAAAAACTTGTCTTATGAAAGGAGACTCAAGGAGCTTGGCTTGTTTAGCCTAACCAAAAGAAGGCTGAAGGGAGATATGATTGCTCTCTATAAATATATCAGAGGGATAAATACAGAGGGAGGGAGAGGAATTATTTAAGCTCAGTACCAATATGAACACAAGAACAAATGGGTATAAACTGGCCATCAGGAAGTTTAGACTTGAAATTAGACGAAGGTTTCTAACCATCAGAGTAGTGAAGTTTTGGAATAGCCTTCCAAGGGAAGCAGTGGGGGCAAAAGACCTATCTGGCTTTAAGATTAAACTCGATAAGTTTATGGAGGAGATGGTATGATGGGATAATATGATTTAGGCAATTAATTGATCTTTAAATATTCATGGTAAATAAGCCCAATGGCCTGTGATGGGATGTTAAATGGGATGGGATCTGAGTTACTACAGAGAATTCTTTCCTGGGTATCTGGCTGGTGACTCTTGCCCATATGCTCAGGGTTCAGCTGATCGCCATATCTGGGGTCAGGAAGGAATTTTCCTCCAGGGCAGATTGAAAGAGGCCCTGGAGGTTTTTTGCCTTCCTCTGTAGCATGGGGCACAGGTCATTTTCTGGAGGATTCTCTGCACATTGAAGTCCTTAAACCATGATTTGAGGACTTCAATAGCTCAGACATAGGTGAGAGGTTTATCACAGGAATGGGTGGGTGAGATTCTGTGGCCTGCATTGTGCAGGAGATGATCA